>NC_051445.1:19069011-19248681 GCF_001649575.2 Kryptolebias marmoratus
CGAGGATCAGACCGCCAAGGTCCCCGCCTTCGGCCACTACCCATCCCACATTGCACCCGACCCCTTTGGCCCCTCCCATAGGTGGTGAGCCCATGGGAAGGGGGACCCACGTATCCTCTTCGGGCTGTGCCCGGCCGGGCTCCATGGGTGAAAGTCCGGCCACCAGGCGCTCGCCAACGTGCCCCACCTCCAGGCCTGGCTCCAGAGTGGGGCCCCGGTGACCCGCGTCCGGGCGAGGGAACACTGTGTCCAATACTTGTATTCATCAACACATACACATATGGCAATAATTATACAATCACACTGTGCAGGTGAAAAGCTTTTGCAGGTACAACTTACTCTGATGTGCCTAATTGGACCTCTTCAAAGGATTAAAGATTTACCTAGAGATTTTTTTTATTCCATGTCTCCATGAATACATTTCTGTTCCCACCATGTGTGCTGGTATACATCGTCTCAGTGAGCAGATGGGTTCAGATTTGCACTATAATTTTCCTGACAGACAGGGAGACTCGGAAAGGAACAGAGAGATACCTCCCACCACATTGAGGCAATTCAACAAAGCCTTTGCTCAGACAATCTGGAGTCTGCGATCTAATTAGTGGTTATTAGCTCCAACTAACACAGGCCTTTGTTCTGCAGTGATGAGCTACCTGTAGGCACCGATGAGGGTGTGGAGTGACATGCTGTGATGGAGGAGGTGGACACAATGACCGCAAACAGCACCTGGACTGTAGCACAAATATAAAACATGAAAAAATTTACAAGTGATTAAAGTCTAAAGCAGTTTTGGAGTTTTGTTGAAATGTTATCAATATTTAATATCTTATGATCTCTTTAATGGGCCTCAAGTTGAAGAAACAAGAGATTAATTCTGATCAGACTGAAAGCTAATGGCTAGTTTGACCAGGCTAAGACCAAAACACCAAAGATTTTTTAGCAGTTCTTGCAAATGCTGATTTATAAATTTTACATCGATGCCAGCTTTGCATTACCGGATTATTCAAGCTGGAATATTACAATAATCTTGCCAGTAGTGCCCCTGGCTGCACCAGAAGGGCTGCAGCTAATACCTGCTGCTATTTGCTCTTGCATATAACCAAATAGTTCATTGTCAAACAAGACAAGAATTGTGTAATGTAAAAGTTTATTACTGCTTTTATGAGCTGTTATGAAATTATTAAGAATACATTTGTTTTATGATGACAGCAATCTTGCCCCACGCAGACTAGCTCATTGATATGATCAGAATAAAAAGCTATTTCTCCAAACCAAGGTTGTTCAAAAAGCTAGCTACAGCAGATAATATATTAATTGTTCATAACCTTTTTACTAAAAGCATGTTGGCTGTTAGAAGTTGTTTTGTTTACAGAATAATAAAGTATACAATGTTCAATAACCTGCTTGTCTTTCAACAGGGCTGGTTACAGATTACAGGGTAAGAACAATTATTCTGAGTGATCATAATCTAAGCAGTAACGTAAACCTTGTAGAAATAACCAGTTTTCTCCTGCAGCACTGGCAGATTCCACTGGGAAGAAGATTTCGCTCACTGAAGATGTGGTTCGTGTTTCGTATGTATGGGATCAAAGGCATGCAAGCTCATATACGAAAGGTAGGCCTGCAGATGAATGAACCCACGTCAGTCAGCTTTACAAACCTGTGAACTGGCATGGAAAGAGTAGCCTAGGATTGTGGCAACTTCGATAAAAGTTCTATTTATAAAATTACAAGCATCTACAAGTTCACAGTAAAGTCTATGGAGAAAATTATGGAGAAAATTGAGCCATTTGTTTATTTTTTTATTTTTTAAAAATTAAAATTTTGCTGAACAATCTGGCTTCTCCAGTTTTTTTCTTTTTGTTTCTTTCCTCCCTCTCTCTCTCTCTCTCTCTCTCTCCATCTGTAAAAAAAACCCCACTTTTTGTGATCACATACTCCTTTATGGTAAATGCCACCTCCATCCCTGTGCTCCACATCTCAGCCCTCCTAATCTTCTTTAGCAGTAAAGTCCCTTCACCCCCCCATGCTATCTTCATCAGCATAACTGAAACATATCCTGCCAGTCATATACATCTGACTGATACGTCCTCGTCTGTAACAACATTTTCTCTCATGCCTGCCCCTTTTCCTGCCCATCTTTTCTTCTAAATGCCTGAACGCCTGGCTCTGCTTTTTCTCTTCCTCCCTCTGGCTGTCAGTCAAATGTGTCTGTTTCATGTTTCCTCGCCATTTGAAGTAGAAGAGGCAGCACTGATCCTTGCAACTACATGCCATAATATTAAAACCACCAATTTGAGCATGTTCCTCAAAATTAAGCAGGTGGTCTTAATGTTATGGCTGGCCAGTGTGCATTTAATTATTACTATTTTGCAGCTATGTTTTTGACCATTAATCAGTCTTGCTTGGTCTGAAATTAGTTTTTTATTGGAATTAATTATTGTATGTAATTTGATCTAGAAAAAAAAATCTTTACAAAAACAAACTGATGATTTTCCTGTGAACACCACAATCAGTAAAGAAATAAAGGACTTTAAGTAAAGAACTGCTGAGCAAAAATATGCCACAGTACAGTGAGTAACAAGACAGGTAATCAAGCCACTCCAGTTTATTATTGTGAACAACTCGAGTGGTGAAAGCTGGATTTGAAGAAAAGAACAATGGTAGTTAGATGATGGACATTCAGTTTCTGGTTTTATCAGAGAGGAAGGGGCAGGAAAAGTGTCACAATCACACGGTTATAATCACGACTGCACTGAAGATCACCTGCACCCAGTGTGTCAGTGGGCTCGTTGATCTGAAGTGGGTGAATTGTGTTGGGTTAAAATGTTTGATCACAGAGGAACATTAAAAAAATAATAAAATAAATAATAATAATAATAATCCAAATGAGGAAATTATATTTCCTGCCTGAAAGCAGAACATGATAAAGGCTAATTCATGGTTCTGGTTTTGAACTTGTATGATGTGTGCCTCCGAGGATTTACCTCCTCTCAAGATGTGATCTCATAATTATATATTCAAAGCAGTTTCTTACTGATGATTACATTTAGGCCATAATACGTCATTACACTCTACTTGATGAGGTTTGGTGGGGATAGATATGTAGATCAGTGATACAACTGACGTTAATATTTAAGCAATACTGCTCTCTAGTGAATAAGAGCAGAAATTACATCCTTTAGTAAAAATTTCTGATGTGTCCCAGCTGAGGTTAAATCCTGTCTACAATTTTAAAAACAAGTAGTTTTTTTGCATTTTATGACTTCCAGTAGTTACACATTATGTTTTATGATATTTAGACATGCTTGTTTTCTTTATTTTTGTTTTCTCTTAAAGCTGTACTGAGCTGACAAGGCCACAAACAAAACAAACAGGAATAAATTTAGTAACATTTCAGAAAACAAAATGACATTTCCAAAAACAGAATGAAAAACCCTGATAACCCAAATTTTTTGTTTTGTTGTGTTTTATAAAATACAGTTTCAGTCTTCATAAACCTCTCTAAAAGTGTGGTTTGTAATGTTTTTCTTTGTCCTGCCTTGTTGGATTTTGGATTATAAAGCCACTCTGGGGAAAAAACAAGTGAATAATAATAAGAACAGCTTCACTGAACATTATTTTACATGTACTTTGACCAGTAAATATTATGATTGGTGTTTTTGTGTTCTGTTTGTAGCAAGTGGGTCTGGCCAAAGAGTTTGAGAGTCTGGTGCGAGCAGACAAGAGGTTTGAGATTTGTGCGGAGGTCGTTTTGGGACTGGTCTGCTTCAGGCTCAAGGTAACAACATTCTTCACCTGTGTTAAAGCCATGTCACAGCAGGACATCACAGTTTGGGGTGCATGTAGTTTTTATGTGTATATTTCTGAACATGATCTTCTTACTGCCTCCTCTCAGGGCTCCAATGAGCTCAACCAGAACTTGCTGAAAAAGATCACAAAGAGCAGAGAAATCCACCTGGTGCCCTGCCAGCTGTCCGGTCTTTTCGTCCTGCGCTTCGCCATCTGCGCTCGCAAAACGGAATCCCGTCACATTCAACAAGCATGGCGGCACATCACACAGCTTGCCTTTGAGCTCCTGCAGGAGCAGCCACACTGACCATATGAGTGGAAAAGAGTCTGTCCACTCCAATGCTGAAATGAGAACCAAAGTTTAGACAAATGTTTGTGAAGTTTGCAGATATAAAATGCCATCAGTGTAGTTTTTTCAAATTTTTTGAAATTTATTTGTACTTACAGTCTTTACAGTCCGGTGTGTTTCTGTCTGCAGCCACTTGTCCAGTCTAATAGGAACTGATTGTTTATTTTCATAGATTCAGTGGTGTGGACTGATGCATGTGAAAAGAAAAAAAAACAGTAGTGTTAGAAATCTGCAAAAGGCAAATGTGCAAAAAGAAAAAAAAGGATGCAGGTGCTAGATATTACATTTTAAATCTGCAATTTCTCCAGCCATTGTCTAAGCTCCTGTTTGGTGATTATGTAACTGTCTTCTAAATAGTCCCTGCGAGCTTCATGTGCTGCTTCTGTGTCATCTGGTGGTCAAAAATAGAGATATGGTTTGGAAATAGGTTCATTTATTTTGTTTAAAAATGGGTTCTGGGAAAAAGAACAAAAGGGTTAAGAACAGTTTATGTCTCACCTGTCCTGTTGTAGTTACCTCTCATTACACTGATCAGCTATCTAACCGGGGCCAAGACCTCAATTACTATCCTAACTATTTCAAAAATTCATGGTTCATGTTAAATGTTATTTTGTACACCTCTATACTGCCATCAGTTTTGCATAACACAGAAATATTGTGATATTCCTGCGGGAATTGCCCAGTAGGTTGCTCTGAAAGTGCAACAGCCAGTTGCTGCTGCTGCTAATTGTGACTGATTAAAACGACAGCAAACCACGTTGGTTGTGGGTCTGCTTGGCCCAGCCATTACCTAAAACTCTATTTCCCCAAACTGGTGTTGTTCAAAGAGCTATCTACAACAGGTAAGATATCAATTGTTCAGAACCTGAACGCAGAGTCTCAGTTCAGAATATTTGAACTATTGCTTTAAGCCCAGTTTTGGCTGAAACAGTTTTGTCTCCTTACTGTAGTTTATCAGTTTGCAGTAAGTGAATTGCACTTTGTGAAAATGAATTGTTAGGTAGGTGCTCATTAAAAACACAGCTTCTTAATGTACTGTACTGTAAATGTTAGTTATACACGGTGCACTCAAGTTTTTGGTTAAAGAATAGTTATTACTTTAATCAATCTGGTTAAATTTCTTCATAAGTGCATTAATTTATTCAAAATGTAAAACTATTGGTGAGGGAACCACTTTTTAATTTTTGCAGTATTTTTCTTTTATTCACTCTATCCATGTAAGTTAGAAAAATGATAAATAAAATAATTTACTTTTTTTTTAAAGACAAAGAAGCAATCCTGGTTTCCTTACTTATTAGCTTTTGGCTTTAATTTTGGCTCCTCTAAATCACCTTTAGGTTCTTATGTTTAACTAGGATGTCATGATGAACAAAAGTGATTTTATTTAATCATTCCCCCTATTTTCTTTGAAGAAGTATAAATCTGTGGTGTCTGATCTGCACATTTTGTTGTTTATGATTGTGTTGAAGTCAGCTACTAAGGTGTTTTTATCTTTGGCTTGACTGTGGGCTATAGGCATTGTAGTGGATTTATTTGAATAAAGTCTGCTGTAGTCTGGTAGGTGTGCATTAATTTTTCTGAGTTTGTCACACCAACACATAAAATAGACCAATGTCTTGCAGTTTGAATGCATCAGCACAGACAGACAATACCAGAACTACAGCTTGTGTCCTAAACTGGAATACAACAACATGTATGGGATGCTATCCAGGGTTCCCACGCAATTTTTTAATATAAAGGCCACGCCATGTGCAGCACTCTAAAAATATAACCAAGGCAAGTCTTCGGGAAAAATGAAAATAAGAGAATCGACTAAAAACATACGAAGAAAGTTAATTTTTATGTTTGTTTTTTTTGTGGAGCCTGCTGGTCTCAAAGTTATCTAGCAACAGCATTAGCAGTCAGAATAAACTGTGTTTTTGTTGCAGGCTGCTGGTAACAAAGTGCCAAAAGATTCAGTTTAAATTAGATTCTTCATAGGCTTATATTTTATAGGTTTACATATTTGACACAACACTGGTTCATCTCTTGACTTTAGGAACCTTTTAATTTCTGAATGACTCAAAAGGTCAAGGCTGTGTGGCATAATAAACAAACAAGCAGACAAAAAACATTTCTCTAAAGATGGTACTGGCCTGAAAATGAGCAAAAATGCAGCCGGTCTAGAGAAGAACTTTGTTGACCTTCAGGAAGCCTGAATAATTAAAGAAAACATGAAAACTTGGTTCCTTAAAAGCTAAAAATGAAGAAACGAGGGATAACTTAAGAGTTTTGCTTTGCACTATTGTCATGATGTCCTTCAAATAAACTAATAATAAATGATGATATGTATGAGCGTCCTAATTCCTGAGGACAATAACCAGACTTCGATAAAACTATTTGGTATTAGACTTCAAATCCTATTACCTAATTACTAATTATTAATCACCATGCATTGGTTTCCTCTTAATTTGCATGCTTACATGGGTAAGTAAAATAGTCAAACATGAATTTCCTTTAAAAGATTTTGTGACGTGGAAATGTCTTAGAGCTGATGTGGAAAATGCCAAAGAGTAAAAAGTCTCCTGGTGAGTTTGTTGTCTGTTTGGACTAAATGGTTACCATGATGATGAGACTTCAGGGACATGACAATGCCATTACAAAGGTCTTAGTTTAAGCACTTACAATCATGTACTTGCCCCCTCTAACCAGTATGAATAAATTATTACTTTCACTCGACATTATGTTGAGCTCTGCAAAATGCACACATTAAGAGCAGTTCGATGCAGACATTATCTTGGGCAGACTAACAAAAAGAAAAATGGATTTTGAGGTTGTTTGCTTTAAATACAAAATAAGGAAATACTTTCTTATTTCTTTTGCAGTTTATTACTTTCACTAGAGTGTGTTATTGTTCATGGTAAACTTCTGGTTTTTAGCTTGTTATGGAGAATTGAATGTTTTTAGCTGTTTTTAAGAATATATTTTGTGGCAGTTGTGAGTTTACTTAATAGCAGCACAACTGCTTTTATGGTATCAGTTTTACTAACAACCCTGAGTAAATGTTTTAGTCCTCAGATCCTTTAAGAATGACTAGAGAGCCACAGATGAAAGGCAAACATGTATGTGAGCTCTTTGAGCAGTGCAAAGGTATGTAAGGCATGGGAAATCCCAATATATCAATAAGTAACAGGTAATTTCAGATCTCTTGTTTGTTCTGTGTAGCATTTTAGTATTGTTTTCATGTAACATAATGGTACACTGTATGTAGGAGTGGAGTGTATCCTAAAGCAAACTATGACTTGGCTGTTGTCAAACTTTTGTGCTCTTCAGTTTTCTTAGGTTTGTTCAAATATATTTTATTAAGGTCAGTAATACATAAGCACTTTTATTTACCATCAATCATTATTTTTGGCATGCATGCCCAATAAACCTTTTAACCTTTGCATCTCAGGTTACATAGGAACCACAAATGTTCCGCTGGTTTCATGAACTCTATGTTTTACACTTGTATATGGCCTATTTTCTTAATTTTCCGTCAAGTAATTTATCATTACTTTATTATTTTTTGTTTTTGGTCAGAGCAGCTGGTTTTTCCTTTAATAAAAGGGTTGAGAAAACTGACATTCCAAACAGAAAGTAGGTAACTTGTGAACCCAACAGAGCGCATGGGTCTTTGAGTTCTTTTTTATCCTCAGATGAGCAAACAAAACAAACAAAAAAAGAAAACACACACACAGATAGGTACACAAGTGCACACCCTCACAACTTTACACACACAAAACAGTTTACTTTTAGCTGATAGTCTGCAAAACAGCCCTTTGGGGGTCAAGCATTGAGAATGCATGAAAGTTACTCACTCCACTGCAAGAAGTGTCTTAAAAACCCTTTTCTGAATCCTACAAATATTGACTTTACTGATAAAAGTTTGAAGTCTGGAGCCAATCCCAACACAGTCTGCTGCGGAAAATATGTTTGTTCTTCAACCGCCTTTTCCCAGACCCTGTAATGGAGTCCAGTCCAGCCCATGTTGTCAGACTCATTACTTACCTCACACCAAACAGCCTTCAAGTTGTTTGGTGTTTGAGGGTATTTGCTGAAAGCTTGTCCAAGACACTTTTTTCACTTGGGAGGCATCAGATGGGAAAACATTGCAATCTAGCAGCCATCAGCACATAAGTGAATCTGAAGCCAGTCACAAGTATACTTGAGACCTCAGAGATCACATTACATGGCCAGCATTTAATGGTTCGTGTTGAACTGTGCACTGATTGCAGTTAACACTAATACTTATAATTTTGTTAGGATGAGAGTTTCCTTTCTGATAATTCAATAGTGCAGAAGTTTCAAAATGTAAGATGAATATGATTTTATTACATCTTGCCTGGGGAAATCTCTCTGTAATATCAATGGTAGGGGGAGGGGAAGCTTTCTAAGCTGTATAGAAGCTTGTCATAAAAAGTTTCCCACAATGGCAATGACTGGGGGGTGGGAGGTTTGCTGGGACTGGGTTTAAAGTGCACCAGCCCACTCATTAACCATTAGAAGCTTGAGAAATCACTTTCTGCCAGTTTGACATAACAGAATATTTCCATTATAAACAGTGGAAGTGCAAATGTGTGTCTTGTCCATATGTCCAGGCAGCAACATGGCCACAATAAAATTGGTGGTACAGACACTCAGACATGTCAGCATTCTTAATGTTCGCTGAAGCGAGGGTAACAGAATTTCATGACATAACTTAATATTACTTAGTAGATTACCCCAAAAAGTACAGAAGAAATGTGTGTTTGTGTGTGTGTCCAAAAAGCCTAGAAGATCTTACAATTAAAAAATGTAACAAGATTGACAGAAATGTAATGGGCTATTGACCGCCTCGTTATTAGGGGTGTAACAGAACTCCTAAGTGATGGTTCAGCATATCTCAGTATTAGAGTCACACTTTGATAAATAAATGCTAACTGCTGTCTTTCCCACCACTTATTTTTAACAGAAAATAAGGGAATTGACAGAAAAACAAAGTATACTAGCTAGTGGGGAGGCTGTACATGTATTAAAAAGGTAAGACTTGTCAAAAGGTAATTTCACAAAATGATTAAAGACTAAAAATGTCATATCATATTGTTCTATTCATCCAATTTGCACAGCCAACAGGCCATTTGTCTGAAAAAAATTGAATAAACTTCCTTTTGTTAAGAAAATATTCAAAATGTGAAAACACAAACAAAACATTAAAGGAAGAAATGTTTATTTCAACAACTTTGGCCTAGACTTACCTGGGGCCTTTCTGGCCATTTTCTTTACCTGCTTCTCCTTTCTGAGTCGCGGGGAGCTGCTGCTTATCTCCAACAGTCACTGTGCGAGAGACGGGGGACACCCTGGACAGGTCGCAAGTCCATCACCGGGCCACATAGAGACAAACAAGCATTCACACACTCACCCATACCTGGGGACAACTTTTACACTTACAAGTTACCCTAACATGCATGTTTTTGGTCTGTGGGAGGAAACCCATGTGCACATAGGGAGAAAATGCAAACTCCACCCAGAAAGGCCTCAGGTCGGGAAGCAATCCTGCACAAAAACATTTCAACCTGAAGAGACTCACTCGGAGAGATGGAGACAATTAGAGTGTTTTATCGGCTGTTGGTCTTTGGCGTTCGGGCCCCTGCAGAAGACGAGTTTGCAGAGAATCACTGAGAGCTTGAATGATCGACATAGGGTGAGAGTTTAGGGTAGTCTTTCCCCGGGACCCGGACCTGGTGGTGGAGTAGAGGTCAAGAAAGGGGAGTCCAGACGAGCTTGGGAAGGCGAGGGTGGAGACGGGGAGGCGGCGGGACGAAACTTGGCTGGTGAGCAGGAGGAGCCAAGAACGGGGAACCTTATATCCCGAATCTGGATGCTGATTGGCTGCTGCGGGTGAAGATCTGCGATGAGTGATGCTGGACAGCCCAGGTGAGTCTGCCAAGTTAAAATTACGGCGAGCCTTCACAATTTGTTATAATTTAGTTTTTTTGTAAAATCTCTGAATAATACAAAATTTTACACAGTTTAAGAGACATAAAATAGTATTTTAACACCAACAAGATTCTTCACAAAGAGCTATTAGCTGAAAACTTGACATTAAAGAGATGGGGGAGGACCCTCAGGTCATTGTATGTGTGTGTGTGTGTGTGTGTGTGTGTTTGTGGTGGTGGTGGGGGGGTGTCTGTGTGTGTGTGTGCACTAATCAGTATTTGTCCACAGTGATGTGATCAGTCATGTTAAAACAATCATCTTAGTATCCACTGGACTAATCTCTTCAGCTCGAATGACTAAGATGACGATTTGTGTTCTTGTGTACAGCAGTGACTACACTGACTTTGCACACACTGTGCGTGTTCTGTGACAATCAGAAAATAATGTTCCTGGAGAGCATTAGCAGGTACAGGATGTCAGGTGTTTCTGCACAAACAAAATCCGAGCTGCTGCGTGTGGTACAGTCTGCCAGGACTGAAAACTCATCCCTTCAGGACGTTTATGAACAGTTTGTGCTCAAACAGACCCAAAGATTTGTTTGGCTTGGCACAAATCTTTTATTCAGAGTATGAGCTCTTGCCTTCAGATTACTCATTGTTTTAAAAATTAATTTGCCCCATTTCAGTCACTTTTTCCAAACAATATTTCTAAACGTTGAATGAGATGTGCAGCTGGTTTCATGGTACTGTAGTACTGTTACATTTTAATTGTTTGACAAATTAATTTGTGACTATTTTAAAATACAAAATAGATTTTTTCAAAACTGCACTCTTTCTGTCATTCAGACAGCATCTGGCTGTGTTGGCGTTCATGTTTAACACATCAGCGTGGCGCTTTTCTCTAACTCTGCTGTCAGACAGTAAATGAATTAACTGGCTGTCATTTGCAGGGGATGTTTCTCACATTTCCCCTAATTCCTTTGAAAACCTCACTGCTGCTGTGCCCTGCCTACATGTGCAATGACAACTTCCCAGCTGTTTGTCAGTTTTCACTGCATGAGAAAATGAACGTGACATAAAAGTGTCAAAACTAAAAAGAATTGATTGTGTAAACCTTAACTGTGAGGAATGCGTGCCCTTAATTTGCAGACTGGTATTAAAGTTTTAAATGTTAGTAAAAATGTAAAAGTCACAATAAATGATATTTAGTATATACCATTTATTCATTCACTTCCTATACATGCTTCAATTTGATTAAGGTCTTCATCATCTACAAAAAGTTTTCAATTAGTAACAATAACGTAGCTGGTGCTAAAATACATTTTTCTGTAAGTCAAGCTGTGTCAGGTATCAAAGTCTGCGACAATCCTGCTATGGTAACAAAGAGCCTAAAGAATTCAAATTGATTTTTGCAAGGTTTTTTTAGTTACATGTTAACCCAATTCTAGTCCATCCCTTCAGTTTAGGAGTCTTTTTTTCCTGGAATGATTCAAATGTCAGAGTCAGGTGGCTTAACACACAACAAAAACAATAACAACAAACATTCCTCTGAAAATAGTCAGATGCTAAACTGAAAATGAGTGAAAAAGCAGTCCAAAGACAATCTTTGAAAGCAGCCTGAAAAACTATAGATGAAGTCCACTTTAAGGATTAGAAGAATGTCCAGCTGTTTGGGAGCAAAACACAAAGAACTGAAGAATGAATGAAGACTTTTGCCCAGTACTTTACTTCAGCTGATTTATTGCTGATTTTTATGAAAATAGCCAAAATAATAAGAAAATGGCATATATTTCACGTGTGCCATGGTTCCATCACTGTCTGAAAGAACCTGTGAAAACATAAACAGAAGAGTGTTGAGTGTCTGAATGACAGAATGCTGATGCTTAACAGATTGATAAAGCCATTGGTTTTATGCATGTTGTGTCTGAAAAGGGTTTGTTAATAATTAATATCACCATAAAGAGATAGACTGAAATGAAAACTGCAATAGAAGCAGACAATTTTATGAGTGACTATGAAAAGCTTAACTGAACCTAACTATCTGCATCTTATTTTTCTGTGATAAAATGCATGAAACTAATACTGAATTGATAACATTCTCATAATATTTCTCATGATTTCCTTCTTTACAAAAGATGCAAAAGCAATCCTGTCGTGTTTTGAAATTCAAGAGCAAATTTGCAACTATGGTCTTTTGGTCATTTGGCTGTTGTGAACCCAAACATCTGACCAGTGATCATTTTTTTGTTAATTTGTTTAAACCTTTTTGCAATGCAGTGATCAGCCTTGCCCATATACTGTAAATCATTCCAAACACTGCAACACTAGAACAGACACACCTCAGTTCCACTTCAATAGAGACACCACAACATCTCAGCCGAGGTAAATGTGTATAATCTGTATCCAAGGGGCTTCTTCTATTTCTTCTCTTTGTCCAAATTTAATTTTCAGGGTGCTGCCTTTCCGGCTCTTTTCAACCAGTGGGTTTCAGGTCTCTTGTTAGGCAGCTAAAAATAATCCACATACTGCACATTCACAGCCTGCTGAAAGAAAATACTAAATCACTCTGACTGTCTTTTTCAGGCAGATTAAAGTACTGTCATGCTGTTATGTTAAAGACTGTGTGTTTATAGATTCATAAAAGTGTTGCAAAGATGGCAGTCAGAGAAAAAAATAGTCTGGTATTAGAATGATAACAGCAATTTATATCAATATGTTTACTGATTTATTCTTTCAATTTAAAACGAACAGGTTATCAGATACGGAACTTATAGAAACATTTGTTAATATATTATAACTAATGTTTTTACTTCCTCATCATGATAAATTCTGATTAACAAAGTGATTTTTTAAAAACTCCCTCAGTGACTGAACCTATTGTGGGAATAATAAACGCCTTCATATTTTGAAAAACAAAACCACTGCACAGACAGGAAATCCTGGTTGAAGAGGGAAAGGCAGAACATGACTTGACATGAGAATAAGGAGGAGGAATCAACAAGTTGCAACTGAAAATCTGGACCTAGATGTACTGAGGGAAGTAAGGCTGACAAAATGAACGTGTGATTACAAGCAGGGCGTGGGAAGAGTAGCAAAAGCAATAAGAACAAAAAGGTGGAACAAAACAGCAACTGGCAACATGAAGTAAGAGTAACAAAACAAAAACCCATGAGAAGACCCAAAGACCATGAGTGGAAAAAAGAAAAAAGTCTAAAGCAGGGGTGTCAAACTCCATTCCTCGGGGGTCGCTCTCCTGCATGTTTTAGACATGTTCTTGCTTTAAAACACCTGGTTTAAATGGATGACTTGTTGCCATGCTCCTGGAGATCTTGATGATTTGGTGAGGAGGTAATCAAACCATTTGAATCAGGTGTGTTGGAGCAGAAAAACCTAAAACTCGCAGGACAGCGGCCCTCTAGGCCTGGAGTTTGACACCCGTGGTCTAAAGGTATAAGTCACATGTGTAACACATGGCTTTGCAACCCTAGAATAAACGTAAACAGCATTCCTTACATTATTGCATATCGTCTACTGCTTTGCATGCTAGAAGTTTTAAACACAGATCTCAGTGTTCAGAGTGTGTGTTGAGAGTGCCTCTCAGCTACTACCACACTGAATATCAGCTCAAAATCTGTAAAACTGATTACATTATACCCATTTTTTGTGTTGGCTTGGGTCGATTAGCTGTGGCAGCCATCTTAAATTGGCTTGACTTCCCCTGCTATAGGTCAAACTATTCGTGAACAACACACTGAACCTGGAGTTGAGCATCGGTGTATGAGACTGTGTGTGTGTGTATAGATGAACGTGACTTGTGTGAAAGTGCTTTGAGTGGTCAAACCACTGAGAAAGCACACAACTCTCACCATTTTCATAATAATTCTACCACATAGCCTAAAGTGGTGAATAAGTGGGATGCTATGGGTCACGAATGGCTGAAAGACGTTTATTATAATATAAAAATGTCAGATAAAAAGAATTTTTGTATTGTTTCTAAAAAGACTCAAAATCATGAAGCTCTACTTTGTCAGTTAATCTTTACTTTGGAGGCTGGCGCTCTCTGGCGACTCTCTACCCTCATTAAATAATATGATGCAGGCAGACACTCAGAAATGCAAGTGCTTCTCATGTTTCAAGAAAACTCCTTAAAAAGCCAAGCCTATCTCTGCATGCACATACAGAAACAGAACATGATTAAAAGCAAGCTTTTAGCACTCACCTGCCTGCTCAGAAAGCTAAACAAACACACTGGAGTGGCTTATTCCCTTCGAATAACAGTCTTGTGTCAGACACAGTGATGTCCCCATGGTTTTCACACAGATGACTCACAGATACCACAGTGAGAAGTTAAAGTGAAGCTGAAAGGGGGAGCCTGCAGGTATGAACACATTGTTGATTATCTGTGAGGCTCCCGAGCCGTTTTTTTTCTGGTATTTGCCTGTCAAATAAAAGCTGACTGTGATAACACTTGCTGAAATGTTCAACCACAATGCATTTCTCTTATTGATTACTCTCCTTCTGTTGCCTCTTTGCACTTCATTCATACTCAGAAACACTTGTATTCAAACAGCAGAGATAAGTAGTGAACAAACAGCAGCTCTGCATCAGTCTCCACAGTTTGGCTGTTCTGTTCCCCCTGTGTGCGGGGAGTGGTAACAGCTGGAGAGTACATACATGCGTACACTGCTCCTCCCATGTTTCTGCCCCCCCCCCATTCTCAGCTGCATTAAGTAGCACCACTTGTGTTCTTGTAGGGGAGTCATTCTCTGGATGTCTCCCACTCACGACACCCTCCCCAGCTCACTGGATCTCTGCCTCCCTCCTTTCCTCTGAAGCTCCCCTGTTTCCTGCTGCATTTTTTCATTTCATCCTGAGAGACATCTCCCTCCTACTCCAAACACTCCCAGGCTTGATCTGCACAACCAGCTCTTCGAGGTAAGACACAAATTCACTTCAGCTCATGCGGTTATTTAAAATGTACCACATCAGGTGTTTATTTAAAATATATGCTGAAAATGGTTAAAATTATTACAGAGTTCATTTTTGTTATAGTATAAGCCTATAACAATCTATCGAATTGGCTGTAAACCAGTTACAATCTGTTTCATTTCCCTGTTCAACCTGAAAAAAGCAGTATCTGCAAAGAGAAGGAACAAAATGTGCGCAAGTATTAGTTTGCTTGACTCCAAACTTTACATTGCTGTGTTTATGAAACTGTTTGGATGAGTTTAATTGTGCAGATGCAAATTTTAGATCAAAACTTGTTGATTTCAAAGGCTGACAATAGTTGAATTTGATGCTTTAAAAAAAAGTGAGTAAAGTGAATATAAAGCAGCTAAATGAATTTATGAAATTACTACTACCTGATTATTTCCCATCTCAAAGCATTTAGACTGAATTATTGTCTGAATTATTTTAAGATAATTTGTTTTGAAGAAACATCTTGCATTAAGTTGCACACAATCATTTCAGGGCTTTAGCGGCTCATTATGTTCCAGAGAAAGAGACACTGACGCTGCAAAGGCAAAACTTTTAAGACGCCTCTTTACCAGCTAGATGCAGATCTGTTGAGGTGAACCAGCTGAATTGCTGAGGAATGACCGCTGGACAATCAATATTCTGTTGTGAGGAGTTGAAAGGGTTGTGAAAAATGCAAGCAGAACAAAATTAGCTGCAAAACGTGAAGTGAACAGAAACCAGTTATCCCCCATTATCTCCATTTAGTGCTACAACCTGCTTGAAGTGCTCAGAAGTATAAGGTGTCAGGTTTGAGAAATGGCTGAGGTAATGGAAGATGAAACACAAGCACCACTGAAATGCCCTGACAAGTTGAAGTATCAAGTTTGGCCCATGGTTTTTTTTATTTTTAATCAGTTTTATGAACAAATCAAATATGAATGAATGACTCCCACTTTACAGCAGCTAGAAGGTCTCTGGCTCACTTACTGACAGAAACGAGGTGCTTTTAGTCAGATGCCAACAAAGAATAACGGCTCTTTTCAGAACAGGTTTTTATTAGACATTTTATAGGTTGAAAATTGCAGAAACATCAAGGCATTAGTGGTCAAAGTTCAAATAAAGGGTTGCATGGTGGTGCAAGTGCGGGTGCTGTAACTTTATACCAAGAAGGATGCAGATTCAAATCTCAGCTGCAGCCTTTCTGTGTGGAGGTTACATGTTCTCCCCTTGCATGCATGTTTTTTTCCCTCTGGGTACTTCAGTTTCCTTTCACAATCTAAACACATTACGTTAACTGACAACTCTAAACTGCCCAATGTAGTGAAGATGAGCATCCAGGAATGTGTCTGTACTTACAGAGATCTTTAGTCTTTTTTCTTAAGTACAACAGTTTAAAAAAACAGTTTAAAAGATTATTTGTCTAGATTTCCTTTAAGGAATGCATATCGCCGTTCATGCCAGATTTTTAGATTGTGATCATCCTATGTAGAGAAATTATGGAATTGGAGCTTTTTTGGTCAAACCTTTAAGAGAAAACATGATGTGATCTTCTGTGACAGTGTGAACTGTCACTCTCAGAGTGTGTGAATGACTCTTAGCTATTACCACATCAAACTTTAGCCCATTATCTGTAAAACTGATTTTTGCATTGGCTAATGTTGATTAGCTGAATTTGTTTAGCTCCAAATATTATTCAGTTGTAGATGTACATCCAGTGGGTATTTTCTGAGATAGTTATTAAAATCAGTCCAGTGGTTCATGAGATATTTTGCTAACAAACAGAGAGAGTTGACTCCAAATAGTTAATGACAAAGTTTAAAAAAAAATCTTGTGCAATCTGTGAGCACTCAATTTGTGTTGGTTATTAGTCTCAGCTACTACTAGACCAAATCTTAGGTTATAAGTTATAGCCATTGTTGTTTTTTTTTTAGTTCAGTTAGCTGCGTCAGTTATCTTGAAATGGGTTGACTCCCAAAGTTAATTAGTTGTAGATATACATCCACAACTTACTTCCTGAAAGTTTTATTAAAATCTGGTCATAGACAGACACACAAAAACACACAGACACGGGCAAAAACATCATTACCTGTCTTTGTCTTTTGGCAGCAGATGATAAAAAGATTCTCAACTGTGTAACACATATATATTGCACAAACAAAAGACAAAAACTTGTTAGAAAAACTGAAAATCTTTCTTTATGGCAAACAGGAGCTGGATAAAAAGCTTACAGACACTGATTTGTTATTTCTAAACAGTTTAATAAGTACAGGTTTAGTGTTGTGTCAGGTTGCTGTGTGGTCAGATGTTATGCTTTCATTTTCTTAACACTAAAAAACAAACCTTAAATTCCTTAAATTGCTGAAAAACCCAGCTGTTAGATCCTTGGTGGATTTAACAGACATAAGAAAATGGGGTGGTGGCATTTAAAGTCACACAACCTTTTTTTTTCAAAATGTATCAGTTTCTCAAAGCTTCATCAGAAAATGGATTATAATCACTATATATATATATATATATATATATGTGTGTGTGTGTGTGTGTGTGTGTATATAAGGAAAAGGAACAAAGCAAGTTAATACATGTTTAATCAGAAACTGGTGACACCCTTTTGCATTCCTGCTGGTAAATGGCTTTAGCTGTTTGAATGCACTGGTTTTTTGAAAACAATCTTCCAGTTGAGATGTATTTTTAAGGTGTGTTTGGGATAATTATCTTAATGTTAGAGCCTTTTATTTCTTCCACATTTTACAGACATGTACTGTAGTTGTGAGGATTTTCACCAGGGTTTGTTGGTATCGTATTGAATCAGATTTTCTATACTAGATCACACTGATTAGGTGTCTGAGATGCTGGCAAAAGTTATCTAAGAACATTTTTACTCCAAACTTGATCTAAAAAAAAAGATTCATTTATCTTTAAAATTATATCTTTTAATATATATATATAATTTATAAATTTATATAATAATTACATATAATATAATAATTTATAATTTTTTTTTTTTTTTTATTGAGAGAATTAAATTTTTCATCATGGAGTTTGCATGTTCTCCCCGTGCTCACGTGGGTTTACTCCAGGTACTCTGGTTTCCTCCCACAGAACAAAAACATGCGTATTAGATTAATTGGTAACTCTAACCCTAGGTATGAGTGAGAGCATGAATGGTTGTTTGTCTTTATGTGTCCCTGTGATAGACTTGCGACCTGTCCAGGTTGTCCCCCTCCTCTCACACAGTGACTGCTGGAGATAGACACTAGCTCCCCGAGTTTATTTGACTTATTACAGTTGATAGGAACGAGTAGTTTATCACATTTTCAATTAATGCAATGTCAAATATTTCTACAATGTCTACAATATAATTAGACAATCATTTTTTGCAGTGTGAGTAAGAATTGTGCAATAGGTTCCAGGACCAGGAATGACTTTGTATATTTACATTTTTTAATCTTCCAACCATGTGTTATTTCTACATCAAAACCTGACTGATCTGGAATGAAACAATGCTGTCTGTATCTGAGTATAAACAACTCAAGCAAAGTGGTTCCAGACATACCGTGACTATCAACATATGGGACTTTTCCATGGTTTACAGTGAAACAAAAAGGTGAAAATAGTAACACCGATCATGTGTAAAATCTAAAGCATCACATTTTTCTATCCAGTGCAATGATACAAGTGTATTTATATGTTTGCTGGTGGAATGATGTCCCTATACCCCAGTTGTCCTTACTTGATTTCCAGCCAGTCAGTATAGTGTTGTGAATTGAGTGAACTTGTAAATAGTGTAATTAAGTAAAACTGCTTTCAAGTTCAAGTTGTGACCCATTTACCATGGAGAGATCACCATAACAAAGTTTTTCCAAACCTCGTCATCTTGGATTCTCTTTTTGCTGATTGAAAAGCACTCAAAAACTGCAGGGAATTTTGGGTGGTGTATATTGACATATTCAAACATTGTTAAAATCACAACCAGAATTGTCCATTTTTGCATGTTAAAGAAGCAAAATCTATTGTGGCCCTGAGTTTGAAAAACACAACACTGCACAAACACAGCAACGCCCTGCAGATCATAACAAATGCTTGTTTGCAGTAACTGCTTAAGGCATTGATTGTACTTCCAGTAAAAACTATTTCAAAGCAGTCCTCACGGTTTGTGACAATTAGTTTAATCCAGCTATAATCCATTTACTTCATAATATTCAGTCCAACTCAAAGTTACAGTTACTGTTCATCATCATTTGTAATTAAAAGCTTTTAGTGAAAGCTTTAACTCTCCTTCACCAACAGGAAATGGCTTCCAAAAAGAAAGCGGGCTACAAGTGTCGTATAGCAGCTGTGCTGTTTCTCCTGCTGGCCGGTATCGCTGCCCTTGTTACTGTTGCTGTCATCCAGAGCACATTAAAGAGTCAAGAGTACAGCTTAGAGGTGAACACACACACAACCATGAGCACAGATCTCTTTGGATGCATACATGATGTAATTGTAGGTCTCTCTATTTTGAACAAAGAAAATGTATAATAAAAAAACATATACAAATGAACACTAGAGTTCCCACCTGCTGTATATAGGTGGACATGGGTAAATGCCTTTCGAAGGGCTGTTCACTAACAGGAACCATGCCATTAAGATTTAAAGAATGCGTGTTACAGTATGTTGAGGTGTTGGGTATTGCAGCAGCAATTCTGCAGTTTGATATGATTGTTTGATGACTTATTCATCTCAGTTTTTCTGTTTATTATTTTTTTTACCAGTATGGGATAGTGATAGACTCTGGTTCGTCCCGTTCCAATGTGTACCTGTACGAATGGCCAGGGGAGAAGAAGAACGAGACAGGAGTTGTGACAGAAAAAATGAACTGTAAAGTAAAAGGTGAGTTTTTGCTTTTGTAACATGCTAAGAAAATTCCAACTAATTATATTATTTATGTGAGGAAAAAAACCTTCTCTATAAAAGGGTGTAAACTTAGCACAACTTTGTCTCCAAAGGGGTCGCCATCTCAGAGATGAAGGTTAATTCCACATCAGACACAGAGACATGGAAAGGATTCCAATATTGTATAAGTCAAATCAAAGAAAACATTCCTACTGAAAAGCACAGAAGAACGCCTCTCTTTCTGGGAGCTACAGCTGGAATGAGACTGCTACAGTAAGAATGCTTTGGGTTACTCTTAAAAGCAATACATCAATGCATTTTTTAATTTGACGATACTAAAATGTTTAGGTTCTAAAGCTTTATTATGTGAACAATATGGTTGTTGATTTTTTTGTTATAATGGGTTGTTTTTAATTACATGAGGCTGTAGTTAACCATGCAGGCACCGTCACCTTGTTTATTTACATTACAGATATGTGAAGTGACATTTCATTTCATTCATATCAGTACATCAACCACAGAGCTTCACTGTTCCAGTGTTTGTTTCTGTAAAGACTGAAATGTGTCTGCTGCCACATTAAGTTTGAAAATTGCTCTCAATCTGGACTACAATCTAATTGTTGTTGTACTTTAAAGATCACAGAGGGAGAGGGGGGAGTGGCCTTTAACAAAAAAAGGAATTTTGTTCAAAAAGTCAAGATAATTTACTCAGAGCTTTGAGGGGAAAAAACACAATGAAATGATCTGAAAACTTGCTACATTCAGTCACAAAAAATGCTTGATAACAGTGTAATTCAACAAGTTTTCCTGCTGTGAACAGTAATTTTCTAGTAGGTTGCAGAACCCATCATGCACCATCTTGCTTTTCTCTGTTTTTTAAGTCAGAGAGATGAACAGAAATCAAATGAAATCATGGATAGTCTCAGAGAATACTTGAGTTCACTGCCCTTTGACTTCCGGAATGCTTCCATCATGACTGGACAGGAAGAAGGGCTGTATGGGTGGATCACAGTCAACTACTTGAAGGGAAATTTCCTGGAGGTAAGACACTGGTAAATTTCATTTAGTCAGTTTAAATGCAGAAGCATGGCAGCTTCATGAACAGGACCAGTACTATGCATTTGTTTTAAAATTACTCATCTTGTTCCTGTTTACAGAAAAATCTATGGAACACTTATGTGCACCCACACAGCTCAGAGACAGTTGGGTCAATGGACCTTGGTGGAGCATCAACACAAATTGCTTTTCAAGTTCAGGAAAGTAGAAATGGGGCTGACTACTTGAAGGTCAAACTGTATGGGTACCCCTACACTGTCTACACACATAGTTTCCTCTGCTATGGAAAAAATGAAGCTGATAAGAGGATTCTCGACAAAATCATCCAGGTATACAACTTGTCCTCTGTGTACAGATGAAAGAACATGTTTGTGACGGTCATGAATCCTGGGGTTGGGTGCTCATTACACTTGAGCTTGAATGCAGAAAATAATGCAGAAGTTAACTGGTGAAAAATAACCTACAACTAGACATATTAAGAAATGTAAAAATCCAAACAAATAGGCAGGAGAACCAGTTAATAGTTCAAACATTTAGTGATGCTACTTACAGATTTCTTCTGTAAGATGGGAAGTTGTGTAAACAAAATAACAAGTTTAAACTGAAATAACTAAATTCATAACTAAGGAGCTTCTTGATATTACTCAATAAAAGAACCAGCTTTTATGTGAAAGCCAAAATCCATTAATGTGCTGTTAAGAATTGATTAGTGAAGACTGCTCTTCCAAATAGGCAAAAAGAGGCCAGTCAAGAATGCATTATGTCATTAAGAATATAGATTGAACCATCAATGTCATCACATTAGCCAGCAAGAAATGCATTATTTCTGGTAACTTGCAGTTTTGTTTGAATCTATGGGCATGCCAAAATGCTTTATTGTAAGAATGAAAAGTGGGTGTAAAGTTTCTGTTGGGTTATGGTTTGAAATAATAATTTGAAGGTTTGTTTAATGTTTCAGGGATCATCTAACCAATCCAACATCAGAAACCCTTGCTACCCTGAAGGATACAGCACCACCATGAAAGCCTCAGACGTTTACAATACGGAGTGCACAGAGAAACCCAAAAACTACAACCCAAATCAAAATTTGTTTCTGTTTGGGGATCCAGACTCAAGGAAATGTGGAGAAATAGTAAAGTCCATATTTGATTTTAAAAACTGTTTGTCATCCCAGTGTTCCTTTGATGGGGTTGAGCAGCCACCGGTCACTGGAGAATTCATGGTAACATCTAGTGCAGATGTAGCAGGTCAAACAGAATAGGTGAAAATATGAAAGTATTGAATGTGTCTTTCTAATGTTCTTACCAGGCATATGCTGGATTCTTCTATCTTGCCAGAGCTCTAAATTTAACTGGCACATCAGATCTTGACCAGTTTAAAGCCACAGTTAGGAACTTCTGCCACACACAATGGACTGTGGTAAGTTCTCCAAAATCATAGAAAGCTTCAATATCAGTCATGCCATGTAGACTTTTTTCAATTAGAATTACATATATCCCTTTGTGTGCTGCGCACCCCAATCACAGTGTAACCTGATACTTTTATTTAAACCTCAGATAACTAATTGAAACTAACTGCATTTAGAAAATCCATATTTGAACATACAACATCAAGGCTGAAGTGTGTTTTTACATTTTGTCAGAAAAATGTCCTGTGCATTTACATGAAGGGGCAGGACATAAAAATTGCACTGCAGCCAGAAGTAAGGGGCGCTCCTTCTTTATGGCTTCAGCTTCCGGGTTCCGGTCCTGTGTCTAGTTATTATATATGTTGATGACACACACAAAGACACACACTTCAGTGACAAGTATAACCAGCAGCAAAAAAAATGTCAGATTTTTATGTAAGTAGTGATGTCAACAAAACATTATAATAAATAAAATAAATATAGCTGTAACACTTTTGCAGAAATAAAAAAAAACAACTAGAAATTAATCTGGTTTTTGACTTAACCATGTTTAAGATAACCGTCACAGCTAATCAAACTTAGCAGACAAACTTTCCAGAGATTAATGTAAAATTTGGTTAGGTAGTGGCTGAATGTCAACCCTTAACACATATTTCGAGCGCCAACAGATCACGCACAATGTTTGTTTGAAACTTTGCCATTAACTGGAGTCAACCCTGCCTGACAGCTACAGTTTGGTGTGGGAGAAGCTGAGTCCTAGCCAACATATTTTAAACACTAACAGATTGCATGAGATCTCACATGATAGCTTGTGATTGTGCATTATGTTATTTTTAAGGTTTAACCACAATGGCTAAAACTCAATTCTCAACATAAGATAGTCTTAGGTTAAATTTCTGGCATTTAAGGCAGCTGGAAATATGCATATCTTCAAGGAAAGAAGGCCTTCAATTATTTATGTATTTTTAAATCATATACTAACCATAGACTGCATTTTTTTTAATTTGAATACAAACATGTACTAAGTTATATTCATTTGCACTGTTGTTGCCCCCTATCAGTATCCTAATCCAAAACTTTGTTTCTCTTCTTTTAAGCTGAAAAATGAAAAAGAAGGGATAAATGAGAAACACCTGCGGACGTACTGTTATGGCACTCACTATGTCCTCACTCTCCTGGTAGATGGGTACAAGTTTGACAACGAGACCTGGAAAAACATTCACTTTGAAAAATCAGTGAGTTAATCAGATCAAACAAAATAAGCATGTCTTGTGTAAAAGTCATTCTAACAGTAACTGCTGTGATTTTGGGGTTGCATAAATCCCTGCACTGCAACAAAACAAAGCTCATGTTTAAAAAAAAAAAGAGCAAGAATACAACTGTCAGATTGAGTAACTGAACAGGTTTTTTGTTTTTTTTTTAGTAGTTGAGGTTTTACAGACAGGCATTTACCAGCTTTCAATGGACAAGATTGTGAATGAGGCCACCCACTAAGGACTGAGATGGATCACTGACACGCCATGTGCTCTCAATAACTCAAAACTCAAATGGAAAGCATGAAATGTACAGTTCCACAAAAATACTTTCTCAGACAAGGGAGTTTCCTTGTCTTCTACTTTTCGCCTTTCATTGCTGAGACAAAAAACAGTAGTGGAGGGAATTATTAAGAGCCCTGGAGGCAATATTGTATGGTGCAAAAAGTCAGATATGGCTACAATTTCCTAATTACTCATAAACGATTCCTAACAAGGCAGAGCTATTCCAGAAAAACTTGCAATGCTTCTAAATTTGAACAAGTGAAATAGTGTGCTCTCTGTGCTCGTAGCCTTTTATGACCATAATTTAGGACAGGCTCACATAACTCGTACTTCTGTACAGGGATGTTATTTTCATGTTATGACTCATCTGTTGCCCTAGAGCGATTGCTATCTAACCTCATTACAAAATGTTCTATATGTGAAACTTCTGTAGACATGCAGAGTGTTGGCGCAACAAACAGCATGCAGAAAAAAAATAATCTATTGTACAGTAATTCTCTGTTTTCCCTCTTCAGATAAAGGAAACGCACATTGGCTGGAGTTTGGGCTACATGCTGAGTTTGTCCAATATGATCCCATCGGAGGTGAAAGAAATCCCCCCGCTGACAAACCCTGTCTTTGCTGGCCTTGTCTTTTTATTTTCAGCATTAATCATTGTGACTGCTATTCTAGTGTTTATCATCCTCATTCGCACTTGCTACTGAGAACACAAATAACAGAGGGAAATATCAAGAACCCTGAGGGGCATTTCGTAAGTTGTAGGAATGTACTACAGAAGCATGTGCTGAGGCATGTGCTCAGAGTTACTGATTGAAATGTATTTTCTTTTTTTTTCCAACATAATATGCTGAGGCAAAATTCACATGGAATTTAGGACTATTATTAGAAATAAGGTTGAAATTTAATTCTCAACTTTTCAATTCAAGTAAAGACTTGCAAAGTCCATTACCTTCAGTACAATTTAACAATTCACAGTAAAAACCATCAACTCTCTAAAGTCTTTTTTGTGACTCTTGTCTTTCTGACTTTTATTTAAAAATCTCTTACCTGTCAAGCGTTTGCAGATTACATCAGAGGGTCATCTGATCTACATTTATCCTTCATTCAGTGTGTGCAAGGTTCCTTTGTTAGGTTATTGTGATGTTGTATGATTCTTGGTAAAAGTGGGAAATTACGTCCTAAAATCATCAAAATAGGTGTGTCATGTTTGACAATAGGCAGAACAAACTATCAAGAGGATGAACCACACCACCCCTTCCATTGTCTGTCACTGAATTGATTGATTGGTTTTGTGAGGTTCTCAGATTGGCTCTGGTCAGCCCTGGTGCTGGTGGACCAATGAGAAGACAGTAAAACTTGGTTTTCTAGAGGAACTATACTGTAAGTAGAAAGAAGGTATGAGACAGTCTCAAGACCACCTGCCCTCCTGCCTATCACTCTCCTGGGGGTTCTGGTGTAGGGCATACCCTCTTGTTTTCTAGATAACTTGTTTTTCAATTCCGGTTTGTCTGATAATAGATTGCATTTTTGTAACGGTCTCACCCTGGTCTTTGCTTGAGAATAACATCTACTTATAATATCTATGCTAACTGCACATAGCTATATGCAATGCACTTCATCATGAGGGTATAAACAATCTGGACAATTACACCACATGGGCTCTATATTGAGGTCGAATTAGAGTCTCCGAGCAACCTGCAGATTTGAGATAGTAAAGAGCAACCTAAAATAATGTATTATGGGTTCTTTTGTATCTCAGGGAAATTTTAAATGTTTAGGAAATTATGTTGATGATTAAATTTATTTGGCTTTAGTCAACAAAACCCACACAATAGTTGAGTGATAAATGAAGTAACAACAAAAAAATGTTTATCTGCTTGTTCCTTCTGCACACTGTAAAATTTAAAGAAAATTGTAACCTCAAAATGAGATTATGTGTATTTATTCACATAATCAGGCAAAGAGTAAGTGATATTAACTTTTATTTATCATGTTCATTCCTGTAAGATACTTGTAACTGCATTGAATGCATCTGTGATTAAGAATTACAGCTTTAAAGCACTGTTTAAAATTGAACAGAACTCTGGTTCTGATGAAAGTCTCTATAATCCACTGAATGTACGATGTGCCATTTTTTAAAAAGCCACTGGACCTTCTTGTTTCTTGAAAGTGTTTCAGGTTTTATTTGAGAAACATCTTCCAATCTAATTGAAACCTTTTAACTCCCAAAAAGTCAAAGTCCCATTTCATCACTGAAAACAAAACGTTTGAATAACAGTTAAAACCTCTTCCAGAACCAAGAAAACTAATCCAGCTGCTGTCTGTTTAAGCACTTAACAAGTATTAGTGTCAACGTTTTTTATCATTGAATTGTATCTGAGCTGCCATGATAATGTTGGAAAAAAAATTATTTAAAAAATGTTAAAGAAATTAACAAACAATCTAAAATAAAGTCCCAAAAGAAGGTGACTTAAGAAAACATATTGAAGTCAACAAAACAAATGTAAACTTTGTGTCATTTGATAGTCTGACTATGTCAACTTGAAAATGCAGGTGATATTTCAGTCGTATTATTTTTGTGCTGGAGAACATAATGCATGTTTCTCATTAGATGCACAGTGTTTTGGTAATGTCTTGACATTCATTATTATTCTAGTGCATAATAAACATACCTTCTAACTGCATTGTTTGTGGTTGTTGCTCTGTAACCTCACTAATAAATTTTCTTGAGGTCTCTTTAGGTTTAGCAAGCACATTAAACACATGAGCCCCCTTTTATATTTGATTTTATCAAGAACAGTCCAATGTTGAAGTACACATATCCCTGTTTAAATAAAAAAATACTTAGCTTTATCTGTGTTTGCTGACCAGATCTAAGAATGCCCAAAATAGTTTTTGTGAATAAATTGAAATAAATTTCTAACCTTTGCTTTAAACCCTATAGTTGTACAAAAAAACAAACAAACAAACAAAAAAAAAAACAACTATGGGCCCCTCTAGTGGTAATATATTGTACATGCAGGATGAAAGATGAGTATTGACTGTTTTAATTTTTTTTTATTTATTGGAAGTTTTGTCAAAAAAAAAAAATGAACAGAAAGACACATGTGAAACTACAGCAATACCCACTGGTTCTACAGACACTCTCAAAACCACGACTTGAACAACACGGGAAGCATGTGAGCAACTGAGCAAATAAAAAAATAGCATCATTAAAGGTTTTTTTTTTTTCTGTAGCATCTTCTTTTACACACCTAAAAAACAAAACAAAACAAACAAACAACTCATAAATATTTCTTTTGAATTCAGTTTTCCTATGCTCTCTGTTCCTGTAGGTATTTTCCACGAGAGGTTTGTAACTATTTTATTTTGGTTGAACCACCTTTTCTCTTTCTGCATCTCACTTTACTTCTGTTTACTGGTTGGAGGGTGATGTGGGACGGCCAACAAGGGTGTGGAATCAGAACAAGTGTGAGCCACACAGTTTACTTTTCTTTTTCTTTTTTCTCATTTGATCCACTTGTACTCAGAAAACCAAATTTAGGTCCTTTCGAATCTTCACTTGGGCTTAAAAATGTACTGTCATTCTGGTGGTGCACTTAAGACCCAAAATGAGACAACCTTGATCCTCAATACTGATGTGTTTAGCAGCATAAATGTTACAATTTTAAAGAAAAAATACACAAAAATTGCCCTTTTAGGAGAGTATACCTATTCTAAAATAATTTTGTTCTGCAAAAATGCCCTTTCTCTTCTTTCAGAGATCATCGATTCTCACAGAGACTTCTGTTTGGCAAGACACTGACAGAAAACAGTTTAACCTGGAGGATGTTTTTCAAATTTGAACATTTAAATATGTAATACACTCAATGACAAAAGAAGATAAGCACCCAAAAGGAATGATTTGATTTGGTCACAATTTGGGCCACATGCAAACCAGTTATGGATTTGTAAATTATTTGATTTGCAAGAAGTTGGTACATTTGAAACCAGCACCAGAGTGGTAGCATCGTGAGTGGAGCAATAGTGTTATCAGGCAGTTGCCTGAGAATCCAAGAGCCAGTAAAAACAGTAAGTGAAGGTCAGCAGACACACAGGACACCTTGTAGCTCTATTAGACAACATTACCAAAATTAGAAGTGAAGCTTGTTAGGGGTCTCATTGTGGGTTTATATGAGGCCAGGTGGTAATATTGTAAAATTACCCAACATGTGGGCTATACTGATGTCACAGTGGCCAGATGGGGGAACCGATGGATAAGTGTGGGTACCCATGCATGTTGTGAACCAGAGTGGACTACACCAAGGGAGGATTGTCATATTATACACTAAGCATTACATAAGATCTGCACCTGCCATCCAGACACAGGTACTGGACTCCATACAACACCTGTGTAATCCTGCACCACATCATGAAGACTGGCATCAGCCAGACTATGGGTTCACCGTTCCATAGGTGGGCGGCAATTAACAACAGCTGTGTTTGGAGTGGTGTTCTAACCACAAGGCATGAACCGATGAAAAGTGACATTGTATTGTACTTAACAATAAATCTTAGTTGTACATTACTATGGATGGCCATCATGTGTACGTATGGCAGCAATGCAGGAGGAGGAGCAATCGTGTAAATGTTGTGTAGAGACATACAACATTGAGAGTTGTGTGGGGAGCCACACAGTATGACTCACGTTCACCTCAGGTAGTGGTTTGGGGAACCCTGATGGCACAGTGCTTCATCAGTGACATCCTGTGTCCGCCTGTCTTAACCCTCTTGGGACACCACCCTGATACAGTCTGTCAACAAAATAACACCCGTCTACACATGACACGTGGCTATAAACTGCCTGTATCATGTTGCGATCCTCCTGTGGTCCCCCAATCTTTTCCTAACATGTGTGGAATCAGCTCAGATGTTAGACCTCAGTGGACAATAGCTGTGAGCCAACCTGCAGCAGAAGTAGATACAATGTCTACACAACTTCATTCTGAACCTTCCTGCTGCTCGTCTCCTGACCTGAGGGATTCCACACCCTACTGATAGTCCTAAATGGGACTATCAGTGCGTCCGTACTGCCAACTCTGTTGTTCATTTATCTGATATAGTAATTATTGCAGTACAGTCACATGACCTTTGATCATGTGCAGTTTCATTGTGTTTCCACCACTCAGTCTGGATGCTTTTTTTTCATTTAATTTTAGAAAGCAGTCACTGTGCATTAGACCATCTCAATCTGAGAAGTTGATGGGTTTTAGCCTAAAACAGATACCAATACATACAGGGGAACTAGATCTTTCCTCAGATGTTACCTTAAAAACCATATAACTCTTGAAAATATGACAAGTTCAGGCAACCAATTTAAAGACAAATTGCACGTTGTCACTGAAGCCATCTCACAAACCAAATCTCAGAAACCAACAGCAAGAAAACATTTTAGCTTTCAAGGTGGAACAAAACATAACAAGGAAGATCACTTTTCTACACAATTTCTTCATCTTTGGTATAAAATCTGCCACCTGTAGGCTGTTCAACAGTTAAGAAAAACTCAAAAAACTGTCAACAGTTTTACTAAAACTATTGCTTTTTGCACATTTAAAAATCCTAACTTTTTTTAAATTTGGTTTTTGACAAAGTCAGAAGCTCTCTTTTTTTATCAATGAGACAAGCGAAGCACACACACAAATAAAAACCTTTAAAAGGTTTGCAGTTAAATAGAGTAAAATCAAATGAAAAACAGGAAAAATGTAACATGTGGTGGAGAAACAAAGTTTTTATCCTACATTTAAACCAAACAGCATTACTCATAATGCAGTGGAGTCACTGCAAGATTTTTTTTGTCTTGACCAGCCAACATCATCTGCACCCATTGATTCAAAATCATCTTCATACAAATACAGCTTATTTGTTAAAATCCTGTACAGATAGCTTTGTAGATTTGTATCTCTGAGGCTCTCAAACACATCTCAAATCATTCAACTAGTCTCTTTTTAAGATCTCAACACTTTGGAAACTTTTTTTTCCCCCAAAGTTTGTGAAAATTAAGGCAATAAGAAGTTCAGAAAACATTTATATTCTAAAAAACTACTCAAATGAGGAAAGAATTCAGATACTATAGCTTAAATTCAAAGGAAGACAGTCTGTTTCTCCTGGACTTTGCTTCCTTCATTTTTTTTTTATTAATAAAAAAGTCAGAAAATCTACCTGCACATTCAAATGTTTTTTTTTTGTTGTTGTTGTTTTTTCATTTTGTTTTGTTGTTTTGTTTTGTTTTTTGTTCTGTACAGTTGTGTCACTGTTTTTTGTGCTGTACAGTTCTGTAACTTTGTGTTTTTGTGCTGTACAGTTGTTCACTGTGTGTTTTTGTGCTGTACAGTTGCGTCACTGTTTTTTGTTCTGTACAGTGGGTTGAGTTTTGATTTCAGTCTCTTTTTTTGTTTCCTTTTGAGGAAAATCCAGTCTCAAGGTGAAAAATGATCAAATCAAAGTCTTGGACTGTGATTGATTTCATTGTCCTTTAGGTCAGCAAACAATTTGTTTTTCTTGATTCAACCAGGTAAGGAGAAGAATTGATTTTCTTCTTCATTCTGTCTTTTTATTTGGTTCCTGCGCACAGTGGAAGCATTGTCTGCTCAGTGATGTCCGGATCACTTTTGTGTTTTGGTCTTCTGTTGTTCTGATTCTTTCCGTCTTTCCAGCAGCTGTCCTAAAGGCAATGCAGAGATAGTTCCTAGCAGTCTTGTTATCTAAGAGAGGGACAGAAAAGTAATGAAAATACAGGAAGGTGACAGAAGAAACCTAGGAGCAAGTTATTAAAAAACAAACAAGAAAAGAGAAAACATTCTTAGAGCAACTAATACAAAGAACAAATGGATGAGTTTTAATGAAACTCAGAAAGTATTCATTGGATGTACATCTATAACTGATTAACTTTTGGAGTCAGTCCAGTTCAAGATGGTCGCCACAGACAACGAACTCTCACCAACCCAAGACTGGCTCAATTTTACAGATACTGAGCTAAAGTATGATATGGTAGTGTCATCTTCAACACATACTTTGAGTTTTACAGGTCTCACACTGTGGCACGAGATCATGCATAATGTCATTTACAAGGTTTAACCAAAACAGCTAAAAGTCCTTCCCTTCGAAATATAAGATGATCTTAGTTTATTACTCTGGCATAAAAGGTGGTGGGTGATATGCATTCGATCAAGGCCTTTGATTATTAATTAGCTTTTGTATTATTTTTTTCCTTTGTTTTATTTATTTATTTTTATTTTGAGTGACATTAGAAGTAATGCATTTTTGTGCTATAACTCTGCCTTTATGCATAGCAGAAGATGCTGTATGATGCAGATCGTGAGACAATCCAACAAGTAATCTGTAACTAAGGGGAAAGATAATCTGAGTCTTTTCTGTCCAGTCCAAGTTTTTTCAGAGCTACCCAGCCTTCTTATTTTTTAAAAATCAGTCTAAATCTAAGCTGTTGATTTTTTTCTTGAAGATTTACCCCACTCACTTTGTCTGCTGGAAGGAGTAGGCTGTGGCATGATCTCCTGTACTCTCACTCACTGATAAAGGCTGCTGCCCGCTGGCGTCCTGCGACGAGGGGGCAGTTGTCTGTGGAGACGGGTCTGTCACCACACCCTGACCAGAAACACACAGAAACAATCAATGTCAAGCAGCAAATGTTATTTACTGAGAGGAAAAGTAAGTTTCATTTAATTTCAAGCAACTGAGAAAATCACACTTTCATCCCATTAAAGCAGTCGTTCAGATCTTTTGAAGTGAAGTTCTGAGGAAAGGATATGAACAATGAATATCTTACCTAGATAGACCTTCGAATGACTTGAAAGATTTTAATTCTGACTGAACTGATGAGGTAGCAACCAGTCTGAGCAGGGCCAAAACCAAAATGAATTTATGTTATTTTACAATAACGTCACTTTCAAAAATTCCGTATTGATTGATGCCATTGCAATGTTAAAACCCCCTTTCTTTGCATTAAATTCTATGATTAGTTGCATAAATAGTGTCTGTAACTCCAGTGTGGCCTGGGGCACTTCTGACAGGTGTAAGATTGTATTTCTACCAGAATAACTGTGGTATGCAAAACTGAAAATACCGTAAAGTTTTATATATACAGTATGTATATATATATATAATGTGGAAATGTTTGAGATTGGAGTTGTTTTGAGATAGCAGTAAACCACTTTTGTCTTGAATCTGCTCAGACTAGCCATGACTTGTCAGTTAAGCCAGACTTTAACTTTATTTCGCCAAACTGAGGCTATCTGCAACAGGTAAGATATTATTTGTTCGTAACCATTCTACAGGACCCCTCTTCAAAAAAATCTGACCTATCGTTTTCAAGGTTTAAATGAAGTTTACAGAAAACATAATGTGACTTTGCGAAAACTTTAACCTTTTGGGATCATAATATAATTTATCTCTGTGGAATTATGTGATACAGACATCTAAATATATTTTGTTTTATTTTCTTATAATTTTAGCCAGTCTGAACTGAAACTACATGGATAAACATTCAACTCACCTGCAAGTTTCTTATAAGGGACTACAATTTGAAATAATCGATTATCAGGTCAAATTTGCAAACATATAGTTTGACATTTGTTTGTGTCTTCATAATAGTGTATTTAGTAATCTTAAACTTATAGAGCTATAAGTCCCTCTAAAGTAGCTGACAAAAGTCACCAAAGAACTTGTTTTTGTCCTTACATCCACTGTGATGGCAGAAGCAGGCACTGCAGTGTACTGGGGAATGTAGGTTCCTTGCATAGGAGCAGCCGCTGCAGCAGAGATGTACTGCAGAAACAGAAGGCGGGGCAGAAAATGTCATAGGATGTCGGTGCAATAATATGTCAGAGTGATGCTTTAGACTGAAGGTACTACCTAGGATGAGTGTGCTTTCCATGCTTTACAAATTAATGAGGGTCCTTCAGCATTTCTAGTTGTGTATGATTAGGATTTTGGAAGTATAATAAAAATAGAACAATGTGACAGGGAGACTCACAGGGCCTGTGGGACCCAGAGAGAGGTGGTTCATCTGCTGGGTGAGAGGAGCCATTACACTGGAGGGATGAAGAGACAAACTGGGCTCAATGGTCGCCGCTGGGGTGATCACAGCACCCTGAGACAAGAACAGATAACACATACCCAGTTACAATCCTGGTACTGGTATTAAGTCAGCTGAGCAAGGACAACAAAAAACAACAAAAAAACAAAAAACAGGAGTCAAATTCTGAACATTAGGGGAAAGGTGAAGGTAGAAGAAATCTAGAGAAAAAAAGCTGAGACAAAGAGACAATGACTTTAAGTAACAAGTAAACCTTAAGCTTGAAAACTAACGTGAGCTTCTTTTTTTATTTTTTTTAAAGGGATTTGTAGGGAAAATTTGAGCTAAAGCTGGAGTGAAGAAGAAGGATCTAAAAGGGATTTATGTTGACATTTTGAAAAGAAATATTCATAATCACATTGGGATTTGAATGAGAAAATGGTTGGTAAAGTTTAAAGTAAGAAAATATCACATTAGAAACAGACAGACTTTATTTCCGAGGCAACAAATCATGTAACAGCCAAAACCTTTTACTAATAAGTTATCATTAATTATTTGTTACAAAAAATCCATGACGACAAAATGACACAAACTAATGAAGCATTTCCTGAAGGATGCATATTGCTTACCACCTTCCATGTTAAAGTTTTAAACAAAGATCTGTGATCTGTTAGTGCTCAGAGTATGCATTGAGGAGGATTCTTAGCTACTACCACACCAAATTCTAGCTTACTATAAGTCTGACTGAGTTATAGCCATGTTTATGTTTCTTAAGTTCAACTAGGCAGCCATCTTGAATAAGGTCGCCTCCACAAGTTAATCAGTTGTTAACGTATGACCAATGATTGCTTTCTGAGAGTTTCATTAAAAGGCACTTTCTGGTTTATGAGATATTTTGCTAACACACACAGACAACTAAATGCACACACAGACCCTTACATGTTTACCTGTCCTTCATAGTGGATAATGGACATAGTTAGACTCTTTGCTGTGAGATTAAAGACTGTCTTTGGATACAAGTTTCAACATTTTACTGTGAAAAAAGCCATGAGGGCCAAAACACTCATTTTTGGGCTTTCATAAATGATATTTTAAAACTCTGAAAGGATGAGTTAAATAATTCTCTGCACTGATGAGACAAACACTTCAAACACTTCTCCCGGCACCAACTAAACCTCTTAAACCAATTAGGCTGCGTATTTAGTGTTTTTATCTATAATGAAATTATTTCAAGCTGTAAAACGATCGAAGCGTCGACAGGAGATTTCTAATGCAGGTGAAAATCTGAAGTGTTTCTTTTTAATGCAGAAGAAAAAAGTTAGTGCTTAAACTGCAAATCAGGAGGTCCCACAACACAAAAAATTGCATTATTTAAACAATTTAACACATTTTGGAAAGACTAATATCATGTTTACAACAAATTATTGTCAGCTGGAGAAACTAAAATTCACTTTATCTGCCTCTACTCTTCTCTGCTAAAACCCCATCTGTGATTTATTTTCCCCAAATTTTCTTTTGTCATATAACACAGCTGCATGTGTCCCAACACTGATACAATCCATTTGGCTCTGTGCTTGATCCAGTTTTACTCTACAGAGTTGCAGACAAACACAAGGGAACTAAAGCACAAAACTGAAATTATGAGCTTGAATGAAACAAGAAGGCACAGCTGAAGGTAGTTTTTCACTGACAAGCGACTGTTGGGAACAAATGCAAACAGCATTTTTTAGGGAGTTTCTAAAATATCTCGAAACATTCATGGGAATTCTCACTTCCCTCGCCTGAGTTGCAGGGTCTTGCTCATGCAGCTGGAATTTTGAACATGTTTGAAAAATCTGAGAGACAAAATATACTCTCAAAATAGTCACAGAGTCAGTGCAGGTGACTGGAACCTGTCTCGGACCCTTCTCAATTTAGTTTCCATAATTCTAGAGCTACCGCTAGAGCTGTATTTTCTATTGTTATGTGTGCAAACTCCAAGTTGGCCCAAATTAACAAGTCAAGATTTGAGCAGTTCATCACAATTTTACTTCTTCATCTAGTCCAACAGTCACAGCTTAATGAGATACAGTAGGTCCAAATACTGAATACTAACATGAAATAAATCTTGATTTTCTATATTTCTGATCCAAATCATACAGCTAAATCTAGAGGGGCTTCAGTAAAAATCTGAGTGGCTTAAATATTGTCTGTTGTGTCTTGGAAAGTAGCACAGAGAAGACCCAAAATGCAGATACTGTTGGCAGTGGAGATATAGCCATGGAATTCTGTGCAAATCTCAGTAAAATAATTCAGTAGTTCATGAAATATTTTGCTAACACAACAGACAAACAAACAAACATAACCAAAAACCTTATCTCCCTTTTGCCTTCGGCAGTGGGCGATAAAAATAAAAGGCTGGTGTGGCACCGAACCAAAGACAAATCAAACTGGAGCACACTAGTGATGGACTCCCCCAAAAAAAGAAAAAGACGAAAAGACGGCTCTTGGGGAGTTGTCTGAGAGCTGTCTTGGAGCTTAAGAACCAGTTCAGAGCCGGCTAAGTGAAATGATCCAAATCCCAGAAAAGACATATACAGTAATTCCCATCACTAGAGCATACACAACAGCAACACTGACATCAACAATGATATGTGAGACAACAACAGAACATCACAATGAATGACAGAAAGCTGTGAGGAGTGATTGCAAAGTGAGTGCAGGTGGGTTGATTGACAGATGAGGGCCAGCTGTGCAGCTAGGCACCATCTTCCCCTCAACCCTGCACGGAAAGGCAGGCAAAGAAATGGGAGAACAAAATTTATATTATATTAGGTTTGTAAGTTGTTTTAAAATCTAAAACTGAGTGGGTGATACAATAACATGCATCACATGCAGAGCTTGTTAAATTTGATGACTACAAACGTTTCCACTTTGTACACAGGAATAGAAGCTGTCAGCTGGCTCACCAGGCAGGTTTGACATGCAGGTGAAGAAAGCAGAGAAGCTTTTACAGTAAACCCCCTCATTGTGAAGGGCTTTGATGCTGTCGAACTCCTTGATGCTCTAAGCTGTACTCCTACACTGCGCTGCAACCCAAACAGCTCTGCAAAAGATTTAATACGGGACCTTCTCAGCGTGTGCCCCGACCCACCTGACAACATCCCAGCAGATGTAAAAACACGGTTCATTTATGATTTCTGTTTAACTACACTTCCCATGCGTGCAGATGGCATCAGTAGGTGTGTGTGTCTGTAGTATTTCAGACAGGTAAATGTTGAGGGAAGATGTTGGAAAAGAAAACAACAACAAATATACAGATATTAAAGTTTGGCTCAGTCGTACAGGAGACACAGTAATACTTGTTGATCTGTGGGCTTCAGGCTGGTAACACAAGCACAGGTAAACAACAGGATGAAAGCATTTTAGGTGCTATTATCGCCTGCTGCCAAGAGGCGAAGGCAGACAATAATGTTTTTGCTCTTGTCTTTGTGTCTGCCTGTTATCAAAATATCTCATGAACCACTGAATTAATTAAATGAAACTCTCAGAAGGTATTCATTAGATGTTCATCTACAGCCTATCAACGTTTGGAGGTAATCTGATTCAAGATGGCTGCCACAGCCTTATCTTACCTGAATTTAAAAAAACATGTCTGAGTATAACCCAATTAATTTGACAGAGCTAATTATTGGTGTGTCTGTGGCTGAGCCTAATAGATTGAATAAGATTGTTGTTTAAAGGTTTGCCATTGGATGTTTAGTGTTGACTCTGTCTGTCTGTTAGCAAATTATCTCATAAACCACTGGCCAGACTTTTTTTGAAACTTTCAGAAAATAATCACTGGATGTACATCTACAACGGATTCGGTTTAGAATGTCAACCCAATCCAAGATTACCACCACAGCTAATCAACTTTAGCAAACACAAAAAAGGGTCCACAGTCAGTTTTACAGATATGGACCTAAAATCTATTGTGGAAGTTGCTGAGAGTCATCCCCAACCCCTACTCTGAGTGTGAGTTTGCACCTACATCATAATGAAGGTTTGACCAAAATTGCAATGACTTTGTCAATCGTTAACACAAGATGATCTAAAATTCAAGCACAAAAGGTGGTGGGCGATATGCATCCCTACGAGACATGTTAGACCTTTAGTTTCTGCATGCATCAGGGCTCCTCACAGCAGACAGATGTGCAGGTTTTTCATGCAGACCCACACAAACAATGCAAACAAAGACTGTTGGAGCTGTTAGCAGCTCTAACAGTCTGTTAGAGGAGATCTGTTAGAGGAATCCTGTGATAAAACGATAACACTTTGTAAACATCTCCCTCAGCATCCTAATCTAGTCCTTATGTCTCCACCACACAGAGACAACCCATCAACAGATTCTTCCACACAGCTTCACCTCAGCCAGGTAAATTTACCAACATGAATCAAGCTTTTCATTCTTTCAAACCAAATCATCTGTCTGTTAATGATTCTGTCTTCACCAAGACTCACAGCAGGGTTCATGCAGCCTATAGAAGGGAGAAAGCCATAATGAGTAACAGCCTGCTCTGATTTATAGCTGTACACGACTTAAACAGGCTTTCTCTGCGTGCGTCTGAATGCAGACACAAAGCATTAGTTGGAACTCAATGAGTGTAATTGTAGAGCATGTGTTAATGTTTTCCTGCATCAGACAGTCTTCCAGGGGTAATAAATGAGCGCACGAGGCTGATGGACATGAATATTTTCCCCTGAGGACTAAAAGAGAAGAGGGAAACGAATCTGCTCACTCGCTTCTCTTTCTCTCCTTGTCTTTGTGTTTTTTTTCATTTTCTAAAGGACTGAATGAATGGATTCAAATATTATCAGCCTAAACCTGAAGGCACAAAGCATCAAATCCACCACATTTGGGATAATAATGTCTCTTTTACAGAGAAAAAGACAAAGTGCTGCTTTTCAGACAGGATCGCTTCGTGTGCAAACATGCAAAGAAGCAGCATTGTGCGTTCCGGTGCTTTTAAGACTAGTAAATGTCCTTTTTTATATTAAAAACACACCCTCCCTGTCTCTGTTTAGCACACACAAAAGCAAAGATGATTTATCTGACCCACATACAGCAGAGCTCTATGTGCACCAACAAACAGTTCTGCACACACTGTATCTCAGCGGCAAAAAAAAGGAAAGAAACAGTGTAAATGTGCCCTGAACGGTGCTTTCTTCAGCGTATTCTACACCCGACAGCATCCGCTCTCTGGTCCCTGCAGAAGAGTGTGACCCGTTTGGATCTGATGGTTTTTTATTCTTCACTCTTAGAGGCCACCTCAGGTCTAAACAGGCTGATGAGGCAGTGTTACTCAGGAAGTGCTCAAAAACCTATTTCTTTGGATGCTTGATTACATCTCAACAAAGCAATACTTAGGATAATGCATTCATTTCCTGTATGGGGATTTGTGGGTAATTATACACAAAGACAGCCTCTTTCAATAGGAGATATGAGGACAGGAAGTTAAAAAAAAAAATCTGGGAATCCAACCAAGACTTGGAAAAAACACACTTCACGAATGTGTAGCGGTGTATTTAATGTTTCTGTAAATGACTTAATCTCTTAAAACATGTAGCTACAGCTGTTTGTGAGTCATGTGTGTGAACATTTTATCACTTGCTGCAGAAAGGCTAGATGGTTGGATGAATTTTAATAAACTTTTCACCAAGTAATCATTGAATGTACATCTTCAGCTCATTAACTTTTGGATTCAATCCAACTGAAGATGGCTGCCAATAATATTAGCTAACACAAAAATGGTTATGAAATCAGTCAAGTTTACATATACTGAGCTAATGTTTGATGTGGTAGTAGCTGACAGTCATTAAGAATACATACTCTGAGTGCATGAGATTGCACATAATGTTATTTTCAAGATTTGACCAAACCATTAACAGCCCCACAATTTTTCAACACAAGAAAAACTTAGTCTAAAACTCTGGCATGAGAGGTGTCAGGAGATATGCATTCCTGCAAAAAATGTGAAGCCTTTAATTCTTTTTTTTATTTGACTAATTTTAACCTTTCAACTGGAGTCAGTCATTTTTTTAAATATCTATGATTTGACAAATAATTTCTCAGTAATTTAGCTGTTAAACTTCCTGTTTTCGTAACAAAAAATGTGCAACTCTCTGAAAGTACGCGATGGGCCGTTTCCTGAGTGCCAGAACATGTGTCAGCCTAAATGTGTCAAGAAGTGAGCTTCATCAATCAGAGTTAGCAGTGATTAACGGCAGTACAGCAAAAGGCTTCTGCTACCATAAGAACAAAATGAAGCTCCTTCGTCTCCGTCTGCCTCCCTGACGCAGCTTTAATTTGCCAAGCTCCTCTACATCCAGGAAACACAATGACCAGCCTTCGCCTCTGTAGTCTAACAGGGATTTTGGCTGTGCATAGACAAGGCTCGGGAGCAAACAGCTCAGACGTGCTTCTGCAGCACTCGTTTTCTCCTCTTTGTTCTCGTTTTATTCTCTGTAATCCCTTCCTTCCTCCTCTTTTTTTCCCCCCACTGCACCCTCTCCTCTTCTCTGTCCTTGCACTGTCAAATCCATGGCTTTCTTATTTATTTACCTTCTATCTCTCCAAGCCAATACCCCTCTCCTCTCTTCTATCTGCCTACTCTCTAGTCTTAGGCTGTCATATCAAGCGGCCTGCCAAATAATTAGATGGGACATTTGTTTGAAAACACATTTACAGATGGGTATTATCCTCTCTTACAGACATCATTTTAATCAGACACGACAACAGAATGTGTTCAGGACTTGTCAGCTAGACACAAAGCAGGAAACAAACAGGAAGAAAGAAAAACAAGAGATTTCTCAACATGTTCATTGTAAAGCATGGCATCTGCAAGGCTTCTTCAGTCATTACTGAGTGTTGTATCCTAAATCATACATCTGATAATTAAAAGACACAACACAAATCTGCATATTTGGCCTAATTGTTATCTTTAACTGTAGAACATGCATTTACTGTGCTGTTAACTTAATAAAACTTAAAATAAAAAATCCCAGATTGAATAATGGTTCTTTTTAGAATAGGTGTGCACTTAAAACACTTGTTGGATTTGATGATGAGAGACAAAAAAAGTCTGTATTATTGGTAAATGAAATAGGTTTATAGACTGTTAAAGCAATAGTTTTGTTTGTTTTGTTTTTTGTTTTATCTTTCCATTTTATTACCCTCACAACAGTTACTGGGATGAAGCAAGAACTTAAAACATTCAGGTCAACCAGAAATCAAGTCAAATCAAGACAATCTTCACATAGTTTCCAAGTCCACAAATTACTCCCACATTCTCAGACTGCATCAAAAGGATCACTTCATACATGGAGCAGGAATTATCAGTACTTTGGCACATAATTTTTCCTCTTCAGCTTTAACTCTGTGTTCCTACTGCCAAACAACACATGAAATTCATTTTCAACACAATTACCATCAAACAAATGATAAATATAATATTTTCTCTCCAAATCATCTGTATCTCCCAATAATCTTTGGTATCCTACAGCTTGCTAACCTAAAATCACAAATAGTTGGATTTTGTTCCGTTTTCTTGAAAAAAAAAAAATCAAAATTTTATTTATTTTTAACTCAACATACAGGTCACAAGCAGACATATTATATATTTGAAGTAGATGTCTGTTTCTTCCAAACTGAGGAGATCTACAGCAGGTAAGACATTAATTGTTCATACCCTTTTCACAGAACCCCACTTTAAAAGACTTGGTGTATCATTTATGACTTTGGATGCTTTTTTAGCCCTGCTGAGTTCACACATACAACATCCAAACAAACAGAGGCCTTCTGTGTACTCTTGTCCCACTTTTTTTTCTCAAATCGTACCCCTGCAGTCTGCGCTCCCTGTCTTGTGAAGTTTTCCTTCCAGTTTATGAGTCAGTTGTTTACCTAAACCTGTTTGCCCCTTTGATAAACTCCATGTTCTCATGCACCCTCTTTCTTTCCCTTTGTTTGTATTCAAGTACTCCTCTGTTTTCTTTTTTTGTCTTCCTGACATTTTGTTTTATTTTCTTTGCTGCCATCCCTGCCTGCAACAGCTTGTACTCTTGCCCTGTGTCACCTGGGATTCGCTCCAGCTTTGTGCAACCATCTACACACAAAAGCTGAAGGCATAACTGAAAGCTTGAATTTCTAAGGTAAGACTCTAAGTGTTCCTGGATTTGTGCCCTCACTTGACTTCCCGTTTTTTTTTTTTTTTTTTGCTTGTCTTCAGAATTTTTTGGATCAGCTTCCTTTTGCTCCTCCTGCGTCCCGGGCTTTGGTCCCATTTCCTGCTCTTTATGCAATCTGAGTTTATTTTCACTCAAAGCTTTCAAGGTTACTGTAACGTGAATCTATCCTGCCAATGATTTTCTAACCCTGTGGCCCTGCTGCACTGAAAAGTGAAAACAAAACAAACCTGTGAGGTGAGTCCAGACAGGACGACACTGTGCCTTCCTCTAATTAAATACTGGACTCTGACCTATGACTGAAGGCGCAAACATTTTAAAAAATTTGCTGAGGTAGGAACACCGGACACACTTTAGCTCCGATTTTCCTTAGAGAGAAGTGTGTGTGAATTTAGTTGAGCTGTGTGTAGTCCCAGCATAACAAGAGGAAAAGCTTGAGTTTGGAATCAAGGTTATGTTAGTGTTTAAAAAGGGTTGAGAACTTAAAGAGGTGAACTTTACAGTGTTTATGAACAGAACTCCCACTCTCAAACCCAGCTCATGTATATGTGTATGTGAGAACAGGTAGTCGGGTTCAGAAACATCTTCTTTCAGTAAAAGGAACTCAACTTTGTGCATTTGGGTGAAACTCAGTTCAATATTTAGAGGTATACATTAACTCAAAATGCATTTCACGTCACATCTGTGCATGCAGTTGCATTTCCTTCCAACAGGGGGCGATATTTACCTGATAAATTTAGATTTAGCCCCTAGGAAGCTTTCCATGCACTGATTCAGCAATGTAGATATGAGATGCTGAGCTACATTTGTTTTTTTCTTTTCTTCTGAGTTCAGCTGCCAACCGCTGCACTTGTTGAAAACTTGACATCTTGTTTCCTTTTTTTCATTTTTCAGACAGTTTCTTCAATGACCTGGTTTCATTCGTATCATTTTCAGTTCTGAATTATCAAAGAATAATCTGATCAAGACAAAGCAGGAGCCTTTTATATATTTACCAAATACAGTTCTCAAGGTTTTTTTTTTTCAAAAAATCCTGCTGCTGACATTCACATTGATGACAGAGATGTTTATTACACTACCAAGTACACACACAAAACCAACAGAGAGACATGCCTAATCCCAGAAAGGATAGAAACTGAAAGGATCCAGTGCAAGGGACTGAGGAATAACTCCACAGGGACATGCTAACACATGACACATAAATGAAAGGAAGAGCTACTTCAAAGACTTACTGTAGGTTGCATAACATACTGTTGATGTGGCATCCAAGATGTACTCTGGACCTACGTAGAAACAAGTGCAAAATGAAGAGAGAGAGAGAGAGAGACAAAGGAGAATAGTAACAATAAGATTTAATGTAATAAAGGAAGCAGAAGCAGGAATAGCAGAGAGTAAATGAAGGACATGAAAAAGTAATTAATTAAGAGGGGAATGTGCAAGAGTGGGAGGGATGCAGAAGGACGGTCAGGAGACAGGCCAGAAGGGAAGATCAAAAGATGATTTAATACACAGGTTTAAGAATTGATGAAGAGAAAACACAAAGAGAAATGATTGGAATACAGAATGACAGGAGAGGAATAAAATAAGAGGAAACCGAAGGAAGAGAAGAAAGAAAATGAATCATTAGATAAAGTTTTTACAGTCTCTTTTCAGACTTTTAGTCAAAGTAGTGTGTTTTAAAAAACACATCACAGAAGTAACTGAGGGCCCATCATGTTATTTTGTTACAACACCCCACAGAGAGTAAAGCAGAGTGAAAGTTTCTGCTTTACAGTAAGGGTTGTATCATCAAAAAGCCTCTGCTGGTCACATATCGCTTCTTTTATCTTCCTACCACAGTCCCTGCAGTACACTGCCACATGGAAGATGTGCTACAGTGAGAGTGTAATATCATGTAAATGTGTGTTAAAACCATCGTTTCACAAACTGCGGGTCAAGAACTGAAACAAACCACTGCTGCAGTGGGAGCTCCGCATCATAAGCACATGTTTTAATGTTTCATCTTTCAGTTTTCAGTCAGGAGGTCTTAGATCTGACGGATACATTTCCATTCCTTTGTCTTTTCCAAAATAACTTTTAGTGCTTGTTTTATGCTCCACGTGATGGCTCTTACAGAAAAGAAAGTTGAACTCAAATGAATGAAAAGTTACACATAATCTCAAAACCAAGGAATGGAGCTCTTAGGGATGAGGACCAGTAGGAAACTGTCATTAACTATTTTAAATGTTCTTCAAGCTACCGTGGCAGTCATTGTCATTTTCTCCAAGCTAATCTCATAAAAGGACTAACTTGAGAGTTTTTACACAGGCATCAATTAGAGCCAGTAGCTGTTAAAATATGCAATTTTTCAGTTTTTTTGATTTGAATATTTCTATTTATTTGTATTATTATTTGTATTTATTTGTATAAAAAAATAACCTCTAAGTACACACCATTCACCACCGAAAGTCTACCACATAATTTGTAATAAATGAGAGAAGTCAGCAGTCGGGTTGTGTTGCCAACAATTACAAGTTGTTTGTTTACATTTGAACATAGACAAGGACACCTCAGACAGTCTCGCCACATGACAAATATTGAGTCAGTAAAATAACCTCTGGATGTAAACAGAGTCAGAGGCAGAATGAAGGAATCAGACACACCAGGTAGAAAGAGGAAAGGTAAAATTCTTATTTCGAAAATTCTTATTTTGAAAAGAAACAGCAACTAAAAGCTGTGAAGACGAGAGTCGACAGTAGAGTCATATTTGTGTAGGAAATCAAGCCGTGGAGAGTATTAAAGTGAAGTTGGGGCTAAAATCAGATGCTAATGTGCTGTGCTGAGATATTCTGAACCACTGATCACTGAATTTAGCTGTTAACAAAGACAAAGACTATTTGCTGTTTTCTAACGCAATTCTTACAAAAACCCTGAAGACTTTGAGTCACATTAACCCCCAACAATCATTTCATGATGTAGAAATTGTGTTGAAAGCATACAAATTCAAATCAAAAACACAGAAAAACTGCATATTTTGACAGCTAATATGGCTTTAAGAAGCTTACTTGGATTTTAGAGAAAACAAGAAAAGATGTTGGAGATGTTTCAGAAACTGAAATAAACGGCTCTCTGACATGGATGCAATACTGGTTTAAGTTTTACCAAAAAAGAATAAGTGTGATTTTTGTGTAACACCAAAAAAAAGAGTTGTTTGTTTCTCCAAATGTATTTTTTCTTTGCTGACTGTAAGTATGTGTATCTTCAATTACTACAGTAGTTGCTAAGCTTGTTAAATTATACTGACTTGTTTTTATCATTTGCAGTTCTTCAGTAAGTGGATTATTTGAAGTTTAATCCTCATCTGACACAGCTGTGGTGAGCATTCAGTGTGTTGAATAATACCTTCTAAAGCCATGTCATTCTATTTTAACTCAACTGTTTTCCTTCACCTGCTCAGAAAAGTGTCAGTTCAGATGGGGCTCTGCCAAAAGTGTACAAAAAATGAGTATCATGTGCTAACTTTAAAATATCCGAACTATATCTTTTTATGGCTTACAGTACTTCTGAGAGAGTCCACTCACCTGATATGTGGAGACGGGGGACGCAGCTATGAAGGGTGTGATTGATGTCTGGGCAATCATTCGGTTGGTGGAGATGCTGTACGGTGATGAGTAGAACCTTTGGAGCGTTAAAAAACACGATTACTTTGATTATCAGCATCACCAAACAAACTCAGAGAAGTGAGGTCAGACTTAAACCAGGAGTAAGGTAAAAAAAAAAAATCCTACTGATCTAAGATAAGCTGTCAGTCAAGAGGCTTTTTAAGCTTGTAAAGTTTTAGCTTAACACATTTAGCCATACAGAAGGATAAAAACGAGCTGCTCTTTGTTTTTAACTACTCGGAGCACTTTAAGTCAACACTGACAAAAGGAATCAGACGTCATCATCAAAGCTGTCATGGAAACAATTAATACTGCAGCTTCAGTCTGCACCGAACCATCAAAGACGTCTTAGAATGAGACTTGACACTGAATTTGAGTACACATCGTTTTACAAAAGAGTTTGCTCCACTGCTATGCATAATAAATGATCATCTTAATGTATGGGTGGGTGAAATATTTCAATATTACTCTTCATGTTTCCACCTACACAAACACAGGGAAAGCTGCATTTGCAACACCGCCATTTCATACAGAGTCTTTGTCTCGACCTATACCTCTGTTTGCCCTTCTGGATTTTTACTTTCGTATCTTTCTCCTTTTCTTACTTCACCCGCGCAGCCCTGCAGCAGTGCAATGCTGTGGCTCGCAGTGCTTTATTTATCATTGTGTACCTAGAGAGGACATGTTTCATCCGCCAGGCCATGTGGCTGTGCCCGATCGATCCTAAAGTGTCTGTTGACTGAATAATGGAGCTAAAGGGAGGGGAGGCAGAGACAAAAAGAGAAATCCTCCTCTATCTGTCTCTAACACAGCCATAATTGCATAAAAGCTACTTGCTCCAAATCAGGTTTTCTTAAAACTTGATATAATCTGCTGTGTTGGATTTATTTTCTAAACATTTTAGACATGTAATGCAGAACATACAGGCAGCAGGGGAGCTCAGAAATCAGCCAAAGACAAGATTTAAAAAAAAAAGAGTACATTTCATTTCAAGACTGACATGTTTTTTTTACACCTCTGTAAAATTGCACTTTCTGTTTTACATCCCATTTTCCCAGTCAGGACCGCTTTTACACCTCAGCTACAAAGATGTAAACCTCTGATGGTTAGCTCCTGTTGGGTTTTTATGCTCTAATTGGTGCGCTGAAGGCTAAGTAGAGGTTGTAAAAATGGAGCTACAATAATTTCTCTCCAATTGCCAAAATACAACATGGTTCACCTCTGAGGAGCAAAACAGAGAAATCTAATTAATTAGAAGCCAACTGAGTTCTGGTTCATGTGCAGGTTGATTGTTCTGAAATGTGTCGACCCAGCAGCTCAGTTCACTAAAGTAAGACTTTTACTTGTTCTCATATCTTTCAGTTCTGGATTACCTTCATGGCATGTGTTTATGTGTAAAAAAAAAAAAAGATTTAAGATTTCTAAAAATTAAAGGTCTAGCCTTAGATGAAGGCATGCATATTGCCTGACCATGCTCACGCACACAAACATGGGCAAAAATAAAAAACAATGATTGCACAGTTGTTTTGTCCGAGCTAGTTTTAAACTGTACCCCGCTAATGGTTCAGTTCCTCAGGTTCCATCTCTGAGCACAGTGCATTTTGCATTTTTCACTCTGCCAGCTGGCTCCTTCCCAGAGATCTATGTACTGTAGCTTCTCTTACTCAACAGGATGTCTCCATTCCTCCACACACTGCTGAAGGCTTCTCCCGATCTCCAACAACACCTCCTGGCTGTACCAGAAAGCACCGAGGAGACAAAAACCTACTCTCACTCTAGAGTGATAGTGGCCGCTGTGTTGTTGCACGCTGCCATTATCATACAGCAGCGAACAAATGTAGCTTTCCTACTTGATGAGTCCGTCCATCACCTGATGTCACTCTGTCTGAGCTACTGTAGATCTCACCTGCAGAAGCCAAAACCTAAATCCAAAAACACTGAAAACCAAACGACAAATCCAGACAGCTGCATTAAACGTCTGTTAAAGTTGGATCAAAGCTATTCTTTGAAACACGTCCACAAGTTCCAGGCTTCAAAGAGTCAAGCAAAAGAGTTCCAGTCAAGTATTCAGAAGGAACATTTGATTTATGCTAATTTGCCTAATTATGTGCGAGTTAATAAAAGGGTTTCTGCATATGAAGGAGCAGTTCCATCTGAACCCTGTCCTCCAAAGAGATAGATTAGATATGAATGTCTTTAAATTAACGCTGGTTGTCTCCACCTAACACCTAAAGTTATTATATAACTGAAACTTGACTATATAGTGTATATAAATATGTATTTTGTACAAAATGAAAGATAACGAACAGACATAACATAAAAAGGTTTGGACAAACAGAGATGGGACAAAAGACTGGAACATGGTTGAAAAAGTGTTAAAAAAAAACTCCCTTACAGACAGAGCAGTAGTATGGATTATTCTTTTTGACTACAATTAATATATGACTTGCATTAGAGATACTATATTACTGTCATTGATGAATACAAATGAGGGACAGCAGCAGGGTTATTCAATATGGTCCTCTGATTGTATTTATTGTATTTTTCATTAGACTGATGTGCATTGAGAGAGGGAAGAAGTAGGCAGAGGACAGATTCAAGGTTATTGATGGAGGCCATTAGCTCCGAGCAGCAAACTGTCAATGGAGACGCTAATACAGCCGCTCAAACAATGCACTTAACATGTAACTGCGAACAGAGCATTAGCAGAGGATTGAATGCAACCTCTGGTGTGGTCTGAGCGCACAGTCAGGAGTTTGAAATGAAAAATTAGCGAGTGATTTAGTGCTAAGCTCAGTAACTTTACAAGGGAGAAACCAACAAATATGCAAAGGGCAGCAGAGAAGTCTAGGAGATGGGCAACTTGGGGGGGAAGTACAGACAATGAGAAAGTGATTTTTGGTTTTAATCTTGATAAAAGAGAGAACAGGCTTTCAGTCGCAGCGTTCTGGGAAATAAGTGCACAAAGTATTCAAAGTCTGGCGTCAGTTCTTACAAACCAGCTGTCCTCAAGTTCAGAGACAAACAAACCTGTAATTGATTCATATTCTCTGCCCCTCTCCTTGGGCTGACTTTATTTTTGCCTCTGCCCTCCTCTTGACCCCGTTCATCCCTCCATTTTTATGCAAACCCCTTCCCTCCCTGCCTTTCTGCCTCTCTAATTAGCTGCATTAGCATTTCACAGTCATTTAGTGCTTTGCCGGAAGGAGCTCGGATGACCTCGGCTGAGAGGTCGGAAAAGGCTTAAACACCACGAGAGCACAGATGCTCGCGTACGACTATGCATTTATGCATGCGCGAATAGTCACACACAATTTTTTTTAAAGCCACAAGAGATTACTGAAACTAAAGCAGCTGTTTGAAAACAAAGAGCTGGAATAGGAGGAGGAAAGGGATGGGAAAAACACACACATGGAGGAGACAAAAACATGAGTTGAAAGAGTATTCTTGCTGTCTTCAAACATAAGGACATCTAAGAAAAAGAGGGCTGATTTAAAAAAAACAAATGAAGAATGCAAAAGTCAGCAAACAAAACTGAATTGTGATAGTTAGGATCGGAGAGTAAAAATAAGACGGAGAGGTAAGCTGACAAAAGGAGGAGGAGATGAATAACAGGCTGGAAGGAAGCATTTCCTGGGAACGCATCACCAGAAGCATTCCTAGCAGACACGACCAATCTCCAATTTCCCTCTGAAACAGACAGACTCTCTGCTCTCATCATTCAGCTCGGGAGCACTGCAGATAGCCTCGGCTGATGAAAGTCTTACAGTGGGACTGCAACACCGCCCAACGTCCCTGTCTGCAGTCAGAACCAACATGTCTGACAGCTTGTATGCATAGGTGCATAAATAAATGCTCCATCTGTAACAGTCAGAACCAGATTGATAGAGTAAGAGTGTTTGGATATGTGTGTGTGTGTGTGTGTGTGTGTGGGGGGGGGGTCTTTGATAACCATCTCGGACTAGGTTGGGGCGAAGGTCTGTGATATCTCCCGGGGGGGGTGCATATCAGTTCTTCTGGTTATTTGGTGAGTTTCTTCAGTTGTGAAGTTTTTTATAATGTCAGAGTTTGTAGATGTCCAAAAGTAAGAAACACAGTTTGTACATTTGAAAAGGAAAATTCCCACCTACCCATTCTGTATCGCAGTCGGATCATACGTTAGCGCCATGCCACTCTGTTTGGAGGAAACAAGAACGTGCATATTTCAAACAAAGATTTTCTTTCTGTAAAATCAATAGAACATTTCATGAACTACTGTAATTTAATTACTGTTTACAAAGAGAGAAATAAAGTAGAAAGGAGAAGCTGGGAAAAGTTCAAAACAAACCAGCAACAAACACGCAAAAGAAAGAAAGAAAATAGGAACAGATTTAACTTCAATTTAGCTACCATTCGTAAGTGATGTGAATACATTATTGCAATAGTAAAGAACAATGGTGAACAAGCAGGTACAGAAGTTTCTGTCAGGGCAAGTTTTCCATTTCACTATATTGTGACAACAAATACCTTAGGATCAGGAAAGTAGACTCGAAAGAAATATAAATAAAAAGATATTCTCAAAGCTAGTAGTTGTTTGGTGCTGTATTAAAGGAATAGTTCACATGTTAGAGGTGGGGTTCTGTGGAAAGGTTATGAACCATTACTATCTTACCTGAGTTTAATTCTGAATAAATTGATGAGCTAACGGCTAGACTGAACAGAGACAATACCAACATGGATTGCTGCCTTCTTAAAACAACTTTAATCTCAGAAATTTAATAGTGGCTTATGAAGGATATTTTATTAACCGTCCTATCACAGTTAATTCTAAATTACATGATTATTTAAGCCAAAATATTATGTTATTCCTGCCAGAGGAACTCCAGGCTGCACAGGAAGTGCTACAGCTTGCTGACAAATGCCAAAAAAGTTTGAAAAACATGGTTTAAACTAATTGAAAACTAAAAGTTTTTCCCAATGAGAAATGTCGGAAAAATACATGATGCATACATAATTGTGGAATCTAAAGAACCTGAAGTTAATTTACACTATTAATGCTAAAAACAAAAACAAAACAAACAAACAAAAAAATGTAAACGAAGACAGGAAACTGTGGCCAAAAAGTTCAATAACTACTAATCACTTTTTGTCACCTTGTGGTTATATTTCAGGCATTTCTCGTGAATCATGCTACAGACTCCAGGTATTACAGTCCCACTCAGTGTCAATAATGAGGGGTAACATCACAGCTGCATTAAGTTCATCTGCAAAACAGGGTGCCAAGTCATCACATCATTATGTGATTGCAGCAGGCTTCTTTGGAGGAATAAACACATAATACATAATTGCTTGTTTACAATAGCAACACAATCTTTTTAGAACTGAATAAAAACTTTTAATTTCAGTAAGTTCTCTGAAACTCTTCAGGCAAATATTATTCATTAAAAAGCACTTTTCCACTGAATGTTTACTTGTGTCATTTTTGTTGTCATGTCCAATTATAAGACAGAATTTCTTTACTTGGTTTGGATGAGATGGTTGAGTATTTCTTTCCAGTTTTGCAAATTTTAGGCAAGCTTTAGGAAATAATAATGTTTTAGTGCTTTTATTTTGCCTTTTCTTCATCTTCATCCTATCCTCCATCACTATTCCCTCATTTTCATCCTGCAGCTTTAAACAAATTATCTGTAAATTGTACTGTAATCCATAGAAAGCTCTTCTCTCCAAATTAGCACGAGTGAAGAGGGTGCCCTGATGCTGAACTCTGCTGCAGAAATAGTTTTTTTTTTCTCGTCAAACCCCGTTTCTAGAAAAGAAGATGACAGATCAAGGAACACTGACAAAAAAGACTGCAAAACATCAAATTCAATAAATGCAAAATTTTAAAAATACTTCTGCAATTTTTTTACCCCTGCTTTTCAAGAAGACTTTGCTTGAAAAGTCACTTTTTATCTGTTTAAAAAGCAGATTAAAATCTCTGCCATGCACAATTATTCTACTTGTCACCCTGGGAAAAATTTACGTTCATTGATGAGTTTTTTCTATCTATTAAGGTGTTTTTGCCACAAAATACACCAAAAATAATTCTTTGTCAGCTTTATCAGCTACCTCTCTTTATCTACAGCATTAAAAAAGTGTGGAAAATGTTCCTACTCTACCTATTGTGTGGTTCTGGGATCAAATGCATGTGCAAGTGTTTGCCTTTGTTGTCTCGAGGCCAGACTCTTTTAGGAGTGAGGGACTCTGGGAGATTAGGCTCGGTTGACTGAGCTTGAGAGTGCAACAAAGCTCCTGAAAGCATCTCCTCCACAAGATGCTTCTATTAGTCAGCTCAGACTCTTAGACCTGCTTCCAGCAAATTCTTAAACCTCCAACAAGTTGCTTCAAGGCCAAGCGAAGCAATTCAGTTCATTTATATACGCCAATTCACAACAAAAATCATGTCAGAGTACTCTACAAATACATTAGTAATTAGTAAAAGTTTTCTATCTAAGGAAGCCAGCTCGGGAAACTCAAGCTAACCCTAACTATGGATTTATCAAAAAGGAAAGTCTTGAGCCTAGTCTTAAAATTAAACAATGTCAGTCTCACAGACAGAGAAGCTTGTCAGGAACTGGATCACTGACAAATGTGAGGATTTTTGTGGAAAGCAGTGACGGTTTGTTTCTGACACAAATGTTGACAAGAGGACAGAAAATACAAATGACCACCACCAAGTAAGCCCTGGAAGGAAGTGCTATGGTTTCCTTCGATATATAAAAGTCAAACCTGCAAACTGTGCCTGAAGGTTGAACACACACACACACACACACACACACACACACACACACACCTCAGCTTTTTGCTGTTGCTGTTGGTTCTTATTGTGTTGTGCCCCGATGCCATTTTATTCCATTTTACCACCCTGCTCTTTCCCAGCCTCAAAGTAATGTGAGCATTAGGAGAAAACTCCACTCTATCAGTGGGTGGGGATGTTATCTTTCACTCTTCTTTTCTGTAAATTAATGCTTTGGTGTCGACACAATAAATCTATACTCCCTCTTTGTGCACCAGTCAATCTGCTTTTATTCCACTGTATAAAGTTTCATTTCTGTTGAAGATGACAGCTGAAGTTTTAATAAAGACAAAAAAAAGCATTGTGTTATTTCAAACATGTTATATTTCAAATTTATGCATACCAGTTTTCATATTGTCAGCAGAGTCTCAATTTCAGCCTACAGTATGTTACTGGAAATGAAAGCTGATAATGACCATGCGGGGAAGCTGTCAAGCTTTTCCAAGGCTTTCGGGTAAATGTTGAAAGGAAGATATGAGAAACTGAGCACTGACTAGAGATTCAAGAGATTCAAGATTGGCCTCATAGGTTTTTTTTTCTAACATAGACATTTTGCTGGTTTGTTTTCTTATGTTTCATCTATAGAAGGCTTACTTGCTGACAGACATGGTGAGATGCACAACTGAGAGGCAAAAAAAGAAATAGAAATTGTTGACAGTCTTAAGATTGTCATCAAATTTGTTATGAGTATTGTTTATTCAGCTTTGTTAACTTCTCAAACATCTCGCTAATTAAATGTTCTTTACTAGTTCATGGGGTCTAACAGCAAATGGAGATCATGGGTGAAGCGTGGGAGAGCATGGTGGCAGTATATCCATGATATGGTGCCCTGCACAGTGGTGACTTGGTCATCAAGAAGTTGAAGGTCTTGCTGGCCTCATGCCAATGCTACAACAGTGATTGTGATGGATCACAGAAACAACCTAGAGCAGATGTGATACCTGTAGATGGACCCTGGTGCAGTTTGAGGTAGGATATATTGAGCATGCTGAAGGTGCAGATTCTAATAGGTCTAATAGGATAGGTGGAATGCCCTCTCTGGGACATTCCACCTCCCAAAGAGGGCATTCCTCCCCTTCCAGAGACAAGCATCTGCGAGTCTTGCTCAGAAGTGATGGGAAGATGGATCAGGAGATGGAATGACGAATCGGGGCCTCGTCCTCATTAATGTGTCTATTGCTCCAGTGTGTTGTGGTAAAGGAGGAGCTGAGTTGGAAGGCAAAGCTCTCTAATTACAGTTTCATTTACATTCCAACCCTCACCTGTGGTCATGAGGTGTGGATCCTGTCCGAAAGAATGAGATTCCAGATACAGTTTCCCTAAAGTCTCAGCCCTAAAGAAACAATAAGCTCAGCCATTCTGGGGCAGCTTGTCGTAAAGCTGAGGAAGAAGTCAGCTGAGGGTGAATCAGGCATCTGATGCCTCCTGGGCACCTCCCTCTCAAGGTTTTCCTGGCATGTCTCACCAGCAGGAGACCCCAGGGTTGACCCTGAACTTGCTGGAGGGAATATGCATTTTCTCTAGCAGTGTTGGAGAGTGTCTCTGGGGACAGGAATGTCTTGTGGACATGTTACCTCCACAACCCGACCACAGATAAACAGCAGAAAATGGTTGGATGGATGAATAGAGGTCATTTGCCAGTGTGCAGAGGGTTTAGGGAATACCACCCAAAGGGCTACATCTCCTCATTGTTATGAACATGATTTTCCAAAAGCAACTAATTTGTGGACCTTAGAGTTTTGGCTGCAGTGCAATGGAGCAAAGTTCAAACAGGTAAGTAGAAGTGCTCTATAAATGCAGCTGAGTTAAGCTGAATTAGGAACACATCTAAAATGATTATTATGAAATGACTCTAATAGCAAATGTTTGTGGAAATGTTTGTTTTAACACTTGTACTTTTGCAAAAGAACCAGCATATTTAGTAACCTGTGTACCGATTGTAACTGGGAATGTCTGCACACCTTTTTCCTGAGATAAAATTCCTTTTTTTTTTTTATAAAAAAGTATTATAGAAATTAAAAAAGGTTTTTGTGTTTTGCTTTTCCAAACTGTTGTGACTGCTGTGTTTATCTTCTTTTTTTATATGTCTCACCTCGCCCTCTCGTGTCCACGGTCTGCCATTCTGGGGGTATTTGACCTGGGTCTGCCTCTTCTTCTGACCTCCATCAGCAAACTTGCACAGCAAAGGCTCAGCAGGAGCTACAGAATGAGTTATATGGAGATGGAGACAAGGATGAGCACAGAGACAGATAAATCATGTTAACAGCAGGAAAAAAAATAAGAGTGTTTCAAAGATTAGATTTAAAGACAGTTTGTTATGCCGTTTCTTAAACGAAAGCGCAACGTACGGTTTATCAGCTGAACCTGGAAACTGTACTCGGGTTAATTTATCTCCTCTGCACCTTATCAAAACATCTAAACAACAACATTATCGCTCTATCTGTACAACCGCTACAAACTAGCTTTTTCAAAAACAGCCTTGACATTGAATCAAAGCCACAGGCTAATCATAAGAGCATGGCGAGCATGGTTCAAATAACAAACCAAGCAGTCATACTTCATATGCTAAATTATCCACACACTCTGACCTGAGGGCAGTAGGTGCAGATTGCAGAGGCTTCAAAGAAAAAAAAAAACATGGTTCTTTTTCTGGACCAGGGAAAGCAGAAAGGCTTGATTACAAAGAGGATTAAGGGAGTGTGTCCTGCACTTCAAAAGTTCACCAAACTTTAAACTGCTGACTTCTGAAGTAAAAGCGAAAAAAAAAAAATGTAAAACTGGAACATTTTTGTCCTGAGGAAAAACAAACCAATCTTTGTGGCATATCAGTTTATTCTATTTTAATTGCATTATTTAGAAATTGTAAAAGGCAAGTCAACATGAACAATGACTTCGAGTCCAGAAAAACAGCAACATCCTAACACAACAATCAGGATGATTCATTGCTTATTTACTTAAATAAACTCCTGTTTCATGTGATCTATGATGCTTGAGATGATTTCTTTACTTTTAGATAAACTACTAAACTTAATGAACACTCACATTCAGCCACAGTGGCTCAAATAATCCAGTTCACAGTGAGTTGTTTTTACTTTTCTACAAAGAATTACAAACCAGATTGGCCAAAAGTATAAAAAGAAAACATGGATTTTCATTAGGCAAAAAGACAAAAATACATCATATTGATTAGGTGGTAGTTTTAAAAAGGCAACAAAATTAAGTCTCCAAGCATACTGATATTTTCAGGATAAAAAATGTAAGGGTGTATTTTTGAATATGTCTTAGCACAACATAAATTAAATAATAAGAACATTATCTGATGCTGATATTATACTGTTTCATAACAACGCCAAATGGGTGATAATATTTTTGTCTGTGTTTGTGTGTGCATGTGTGTTTGTGTTTTGTGTTGGCATAATATCTCATGAACCATTGGACAAATTTCAAGATGGTAGCCACAGCCAACTGACCTCCGGAAGCACAAATATAGATATAACTCAATCAATTTTACACACTGTATGATATTTTTGTTAAAAAGTTTGGAATTAACTATTGGACTTAACCCTATCTGTCTGTTAGCAAAATATCTCAAGGACTACTAGAGAGATTTTAACGAAACTCTCAGAAGGTCATCACTGAATGAGCATCTATAAACAAGTAACTTTTGTAGCCAGCTTGATTGAAGATGGCAACCACAGCACATTGTATCTCAGTCATTTTTAGACATATTGAGCTAAAATGTGATGTGATAGTTGCTGAGAGTCATTCACAACAAGGCTAAGAGAATGTACAAAATCTTGCAGTATTGCATGACAGTGTGCATAAAATATTTTTTTAAGGTTTGACCAAATGGCTATAACTGCATTGCTCAACAAAAGAGAATCTTAATTAAAAACTGGCAAAAAAAGCAGCAGGTGATAAAGCATTTGTTAGTAGAATGCTTGGCCTTCTAATAAGGTTGTGTTTGACAAAACATTGAGTCACTGTTAGTGTAAGTTAAAAAAACTAAACCTCATGTTTAAGTTTAGGAATCCTTAAAACCTAAAACAACTGAAATAACTTGCATTTTTTGTTTATGTTCACTTAAAATTCTCATTTTCACACCAGTGGTGATGTCATCACTGTTACCTGAGACAGAGCAGGTTTCCTTGGTAACCCCAGCGATGACAAAGAGGTTTGCAGCATTCTGTGATGTTAACAGGTGACTTTAAAAATCCTAAACTATGTTCCTTCTGCCTTATATTAAGGAGGTAAATGGACTTAGTTATTTTCTGTGAGGCCATTTAAAAACCTTGAAGGGGTTTTTGACTTCAGCAAATTTAAAATTTTTGAACATTTGGCATATCATCAGAAAGTACATCATAAATTTATGGTGTGTTTAAATTCAGATAACTTGGAAACAACTCAGACGGGATTTTACGGAAAGGTTTATGTTGTAAGGGAAAGAGTGAAACTTCACCTTAAGAGTCTGAATTTTCACTTAAGCTTGTGTCTTCCTATGATACGTGATCACTATTTTAGGAACAAAAGAAAATATGTGACAGGAGGTCTGTTGCACAAACTCGATACAGGGCTTCGTCTGGGCTCTGTTGCTGTTTTGTTTTGCTGGAGTGACAGACAAGAGAAAGCCACGCTGACAGCAGCTGACAATGCATCAAGTTCACTGTCAGGACACTTTCTCTGCTGCATCTTCTCTCAAGTACCACACAGTGACAGCAGAACTTGCAGCTAATTTAAAACTATTGTTTGTTCTTTCTTTGTAAGAAAATGATACTTCTGTCAAATAAATCAGTTGATTTTCTTCTCCAGCATTATCACACAGACACAAACATTTCATGTTTTTTTTGGTTTAAGAGGAATCCCATCTTCAGCATGGGATTGTTAATGTTGGGGTCAATTATAAACAATTTCATCAGAAAGGTAGCAAATTTGCCAAGTTTGACTGATGAATGACAAAATAAATAGTCTCAAAATCTAAAAAAAAAAACCATCCTGTCTTTTCCTACAGCATCCCTCCATTTCTGTAAAAAAGGAAGAGAGATACTAAGCTTATTCTCCTCTACATAAACCTTGAAGATGATTAAAGCCAGACATAAAAAATGATATAGACCACAATTTTGCTGTAGGTTGGTTTTATGTGCAGGCTTGTAAAATGACCCCTCGCATTAGACAATGAGCAACTGCTACAGGCCCATGTTTACATGCACAAACACGCCTACACAAACACATACATCAAAAACTTGAGCGCGACACTCTGCAGGAGTCCAGTCAGACGTGTGGACAGGTCCGTTAAAAGTTCTGTTGCTTTTATTATTTGCCTGTGTGTGTGTGTGTGTGTGTGCTTGTTTGGCTGCCTGTGAGCAAACTATCTCAAGAATCGCTATACGGATTTTAATAAAACTCTCAAACAGTAATCATTGGATGTACATCTACAACTGATTAACTTTTGCAGTCAGGCTTATCCACAGCTAACTGACCTTATTACACAAGAAAATGCCTACAACTATGGTAATTTTACACATACTAAGCTAAACTGTGGTGTGGCAGTAGCTGAGAGACATCCCCAGCACATACTTTGATTGCTAACATATTGCCTGACACCTTTATTTAAAACTATGGCATGCAGGGTGGCAACTGATATATGTTCCTTCTAGGAAGGAAACGTTTTCTTGACTATAGTGCGAGATGATTTAAAAAAATGTGTAGATGAAAACAAACAAAGAACAATGCACATGCAACTTTTCCTTCACACAAATGAGAACCAGTGTTGGCAGAAAATGAAGCCCATCTGAATACTTTACAAACTGTGTGCAAATCATTCCTGGAGCAATAAAACCCTGAAATATAAAAAGTAAGGAATTTTTTTAAACTTGGGACATACCGTTATGTTAAATGTTTTAACTTAAAACATTTCATTTTGCAGAGCTCGTTTCTTTCAACAGTTTCTAAGTTCTGTTGTTTCTTGTGTTTCACAACAAAAGACCATTTTGTGTTGGTGTAAGACCTTTCCAATGAGACAATAGGAGGAACCAGATATTTGGCCGTCATTTTGCTTTTCTAACCCCCGATGATAGTTGAGTGATGGAGCACTTAAGGGGTTTATTTGATTGTTCTTCCTCAGCTGTGTGAGGAACTCAGTTTGCTTTGACCCTAATGCCGTTTGTCTGTCAGCCAGTGTTCTTTTTGGTATTCATTTTATTTTTTCCAGGATTTTAGATACAACACAGCATACAAACAAAAAATGGCAAATGTTAAAAGGCAGAATTTGTTACAGTGATGTATGGCCTCAAAAGACATGCCCATCGCAGACAGACCTTTTTTATTTCAGAGGAAAAAAATCTGCTCGTGGAAATGTTATGATTTAGTTTTGTTTTTCTGCCTTGGAAACTGCCTATTAATATTATTATGAAATCTGACTCATGTTAACTGTCTAAAGAGAAGGTAAAGCATCAACTAAATTCTAAATTTTGTACTTTTAACTGTCCAAAATGATTTTTGAGCTTTTAAAATTAAACTGAGGTCCACTGCAGTAATCTAAAGAACCCTTTTCTGTATCCTAATAGACATTTTTTTTTCAGAACAGAAATGCTGTACAAATAATACCCCTTTTTTCCATGTGGATAATGTACATTTTTTTGGTAATGGGTTAAATTAATTTTTATTCACCTTATAATATTTACAAGCATTGTGAAAAGACTCCTGATGCTTCTGATAATACTAACAAGATTGAGCGTTATTTATTCTGTAGCATGGAACCTTACTGACAAACAATGAGGGTCAATAACTGGATGATACTTCATGTAGAGCAATAATTACCTGTAGGAGAGGATGCTACTTGGTGCATCCTAAGATTTGTTTAGCTTGTTTTCATGATAACATTTCAACAGCAACAGTTATTGCCTTGAGAGGACATTTCATCTCTGCTGCCCTCACGTCATAAATCTTTTAAGAGTTAATTAACACACTTTCTAGAAATGTATGGCTTATGACAAATACGGCAACATATGCTTTAGACTTGTTATCTATGTGTAAACTTTGATTTTTTTTAAAACCTGTTTTTGGCCATGTGCATTTCTTTAAAGGATGATATTTTTTAATTAGAATAAGTCGTAAAATAAAAAAAATACTGGTATTTCTTCACTTGGATCTTGCTCAGTAGGGGTTTTGACATCAAAAGGCATGAAGCCATGAAGACATTATAAATGCTGTATTCACCTCAGACACAAAGAGGCTGATCACTGCACACCTGAATGGTTGCAGGTGAAGGTAAAGAGGCAAAAAAAATGCCTTTTACTGAACTGAAATGCAGTTTTCAGTCTAGGACATTTTCTGTTTAAATAAAAGGACGTGTTTATTGGTAACAGGGTGGGTGGCTGGTGCACTGCAAGGAGTAGATCACATACTGTTACGAGTTACTGGAGCTGTGAAATACTCCAAACTTCAGCAGGGCATTAAAGAAACTGTTAAAAACTCCAACAGAGCAAACAAACATTGGTTTTATGTCTGATAAAAGAAACAGGAAAATAAATTTAGAAAATAAAGTCTTTGAAGAAATATGGGAGAGGATAAAACATAAAGGTTTCTCTGCTACTATTTTCATTCCCTCATTGGACTAAATGATTTGGATCAAGTTGCAGATTATTGCCTATTCAACTTTAGTGATGAATCACAAACTCTCCCACCCACCTTACCTTCTACTCAATTTGCATTTTTGCTGAGCTGCACCCAAGGGTCCAAAAACACTTTAATTTAAAAATTCACTAAGCAGCCATCTTCCATATTAAATGTGATAGGATGCTTGTCTTTGCCAATGATATTATCTTCTTTTGTTTGTTTGCAAGCTTATGTGTGGTTGTCTATTTATGTGTGTTAAACACTTTAGTTCCTACAAGCTCAACAGTGCTGCTGAGAATCTGGCGCTCTATGCACTGATTTTTCAGTGACAAATTTTGGCAAGTTAAGGTGACATTATGGCTTTGTGCCTTGTTGAAAGGCAAAGGTGGGCAATAATGTTTATACCCGTACCTGTGTGTGTCTGTCTGTTTGCAAATTATTTCATTAACAACTGGAATGATTTTAATGAAACATGTAAAAAGTAGTTGCCCTGTGATGGACTTGCAATCTGTCCAGGATGTACCCTGCCTCTTGCAGAGTGTTTGCAGTAGCTCCCCTAGACCCAGAAAGGAAAAAGTAGTAAAAAAAAAATGGATGGATGGATGCAGAAAATAATCATTGTACATCTACAACTAACTTTTGGAGTTAACTTGATTCAAGATGGCTGCCACAGCTAACTGACCTAAAAAAAACAAAAACAAACAAAAAACACTATAACTCGGTCAGTTTCTACAGATTGTAATCTAAAATTTGGTGTGGTAGTAGCTGATACTAATCCCTAACACATATTATAAGCAAGATCTTTGTTTAAAATTTTGCCAATAACTATTTAGAGTCCACTCCGTGTGCCTGTTAGCAATATATTTCATTAACCACTGGACAAATTTTAATAAAACTTGCAGAAATATTAGATGCACATCCTGAACATACATCTACAACTGATTAACAACTGATTCAAGATGATCGTTACAACTAATCGACCATAGTAATCACAAAAATGGCTTCAACTTTGTTAATTTTACAGTAACTGAGCTAAACTCAGGTGTGGTTGTAGCTGAGAGTCATTTGCAGCACCTAATCTAAGCACTAACTATCTGAAGCAATTTGCTTCAGATCTTTGTTTAAAACTTTGACATGCAAGGCAGTGAGCGTATTCCTTCAGGGAATGATACTTTCATTAATGGCAGCTCTAATTTCAAATATGACCTCATTGCCTTTCAGTTACCACATGTCAGTGACTGAACAAGGATATTTTCCTTGCTTTATGCTGGAAGGTCACAATGGTCTACTGTTAACTGATGGCAATAATAAGAAACATACAGCAGTTATCATGGATAAACCCACAGTGTGGAAATCTGGCACACTAATAAAAGTCTATTACATTTCTGTCTTAGTCAGACAGGTTCACATAGTCCTGAATAGGCCAGACAACAACAGGGAAATCTCACTCTATTCTTCACATTTGACCTGTTTTACATTTGGCATCTGTGGCATTACCAGTAATGTCTTTCACGTTGAAGCCAGAAATGGCTGGCTAAACTAAAGATAATTCAGAGCCAATAAAAATGTTTTTGATGTTTCAGAAGAGAGAGAGGGGATACAATCTATAGATAATGATCAACAGTTTAAAGGAAAAAAAACTCTTTCACTGTTCTTCTCGCTTCATTATCTGTCTTTTCTTTGCATACTCCTCAGTTTTGTGTGTGTGTGTTAATATAAAAATGCAACAAGTTTTCCTATTTATTTAGTGGCAACTAGACAGAGAAGTTTTTTTCTGTCTGTGTATGTACAAGTGCCTGATACGTAAAGTTATTTAAGCCTGTGTCTGAGCAGAGGAAGTAATAAGCAAGCAGACCTTGCTACTAAATCAACTTAAGAGGTCTAAAGAGTTGGAGGGAAGGAGAGAATAAGAGAAAGGAGAGAGGATGATGATGTATCATCAACGGCACTTGCGTTGCTTTGTCCTCCGACAGCAGTCAAACCAAAAAGTGGAGCAAGTAAACGGATAAAATACAGTGTTAATTAATTCATGGGAACATGAATTCATTATTAATGATTATTATTGACATAATAAATGTTACTGAGTGGGTATTTCTAAGAGTACTAATAGTTGACTTAATGTCAAATTAATTTATTAGGCCCTGTCCACACGGTTTTTGTGAATACGTCAAAGCGTTTTGTTGTTTCAGCCTTAGAAAAAAAGAAGTCCTTAGGTCTTAGTTGAAAAAAGGTCTTAGTTACACTGAAAGTTAGGCACTGTTTAGACTTGGCACTAGCATGTGTTCAGGGGGATTTGATAATAAGTGGACATCTTTAAATACAGATGTGAAAACTCTCGGGCCAAATTCAGGACACATTCAGATCTGATGGCTAAGTCCACAGCAAGAGGTGGTTTGACACACTGGTGTCCTCATTTGATTGGCAGTCTGAACAGAAATCTATGCTTGGCCACACTGAAGGACCACCCACTAACCTGACTTCACTCCCATAGAAACATAGTAAAAAAAAAAAGTATGCTTAAAAGATTTAGTGAACTAGATTGTGAGGATTGTTGCCAATGAAATAAGAGTGTTTTCTCAGATGATTACACTCAGTAGATTACCAGGAAGCTTTATAGGCTTACTCTGCACTGTGACTTTTGTTTTGATTGTTGTTAAAGTTAATTGCACCCACCGTGGTCACCTAATCATAAACTCTCTGCAAATATAAAACCACAAAAATCTCAGCTTTCTAACAGTATGTAGCCACTTACATACAGCTCATGTGTGCATAGCGATTTTGTGTGGAAAACAGCTGACAGTCTGCTGATGAGCTGATGGAAACATGTCTGAATAACGACATAGTTCAGGTAACTGAAGATATTTGAGACAGCAGCTGACTTGCTGATGTCACGTTTGTTGCTCAGCTGACAGCTGAGTGTCTGTTTGCATGTGGAGCAGGTAAATGAGATCAGATATTCCATCAGAACGTATTTTCCTGTTGAGCGTGACCACTTGTATTTCCCCCGAACCCACACAACTGTACCAAGAGGGGAAAAAAATACTTCCACAGAAAGTGAAAAGTGATTTTAGGCTTGATGACAATAATGAGTAATCAAAATGTACTGAGTCAAACCCAGCTAAATTTACTGTGTAAATGTCAGTTTATACCTGTCATGCCTGGAGGGGTTTTCAAAAATTTTCCATTGAAATTCTGGATCACTACGTCGCACTTCTCCGTTGACTCCATCCTGCGACAGAGAGAAAACAGATGGGCTTCAGTACAATCACTCCAGCACAAAAGACTCTGTGGCTTGTGTAAAAACTGAACTGGTTTTGGATGTGAGAGCCTGGAAATACAGCTATATGTGTCCTACATCTTAGTGAGTATAAATGGTTGCCAGTTAAATTATCAGTACCTGAGTGTGTTTGTATCGTTTTGAAAAATGTCTTAGGTAGGCTGTGTGTGTGTGTGTGTGTGTGTTTTCTATGGGGTTTCCTCTCCTTTGTCCCCATTTAAAAGCTCCATTCAGTCTGATCTGTTGTGTGTCATGTCCTCTTTGTCTGCCCCTATTCAGCTCTGCTCACCCAATCGCAGCTCAATGACTAATTGCCTGCTTGGCAAGCAAAAGCCAGTGTGTCTGTGAGTGTGTATGTGTGCGGAAGAGAGAAACTGTGGCTGAGAGGACAGACTGTGTGTGTGTTTAGGATGTATGTCTCTGTGTTAGTCTTGGGTTTTCTTTATACAGTCAGTGACCCAGAATGAATCCCTGAATGCATTCTAATCACTGGAAAACTGTGATGTAACTGAGATGACCACACAAACACACACAAACAAGCACATACACACACACAAATGCAGAAGAGTAGGGTGGTGTCAGGTAGAGCAATGTACAGCGATTGGCTGTAATTGGCAATGTAAAAAATAAGGATAATTAGGCTTATTGTCTTATTTTTAGACACATATAGAGGCAACTTTGTATATAAATCTCTATGACTTTGAATCTAGTTCATCTTTACATCATAAAATTGCATGCCTAGAGGATAGAAGATCCATCTGACTGATCACTGAAAAGTAAAGTGTGTTTCACAGCATCAGTGAAACTCCAGCCAAATATATTCTTTAATTTGAACCTATATTTACCTGCAAAAAAGGAAAGTCTTCTTTTTTACTTGGCTTGATAGTGATAGTTGCCAAACGAGTGTGTGTGTTGGAGAAGAAACAAATTCTAAACCCTTTAAAGTTTTTTTTTTTTAATGCCAATAATATATGTTATCATAGTACATTTACTGCTCTTAGAACAAACCTGGACCATAATAAAAAAATACTCTGGCATGAGCAAAAAAAAAGTCTTTGATAAAATCTACAAAAAAAAAGATTAATCAGCTAGATAACCACAGGTTGAAAACTTCTTACAATATTTTAATTATCACCTCCATTTATTTTCAGTAGTTCTGGTTTCTGTAGATAAAATTTAATTGTCACCATTTTCACTTGAGTTGCCTCTGATCCTGAGGTCACCAACTCGGAGAGTGCAGAAAAACATATATAACTTTGTATAAAGGTCAAGGGTCAAAAATGAGTTCAGTATGTAAGGTTTATATTTACGTCTTCATTTTCCACGATAGCATCGTACAAACCCTAGAGGGGTTTATGTGTTTGACTTTACATATTTACCTGGCAAAGCCAACTCCTCTGCTCAGACCATTGGCGTCCCTCAGTATCCGTGTGGATATGACATGACCAAAGGGCTTCAGCATGTTCTCCAGCTCCTGCTCGTCCATTGAGACCGGCAGGTTGGATATGTAGAGGTTGGTGGGGTCCTGCTCCTGTTGCTGTGAAAAGACAAGAGAAGATTAAGAAGGAATGATCAACATAAGCCTTAAATTCAAGGGGTAAAATAGAAGAAGTGTTTTATCTCATCTCAGACAGCTGAAGATCATTTACTGAAAACACCTATTTGACAGCTTAGTGACAATAACAACCAGTGGACTGCAAAGAAAGCTTGTTCTCATTAAAGAAAAAAAGCTACTTAATAAAAAATGAAATTTCAATTTCATACATACATTTAATAAATCTTTTCTTGAAAAATGGTTAGTACAGATCATATAAACTGACATTATAGGTTGTCAGCAACAAAGAAAGAAGGTGCCTGCTTCTCAGTGCCACTCAGTTCGTTAGACAAGTATAGTGCTGTTTTTTTGTCCTCTGTTTGGCAGCATGCAGTTCAAATGATCCACCGCAGGAGATCACAATCTCTCTGTGTGGCGCTTGCAAATTAAAGTGCTGTGAATGCAGGGCTTGAGGTTGGGGGGAGGGGGAGGGGGTTCTATTTTACAAAACTCGTTTCACGAAAAAAGCACAACACAGGCATGTTCCATAAATTACAGAAAAAAATACTTTGTAATTTCATAAAAGCTATTTGGAAACTCAGCACCTTCAGTGCTTCTATTGTTGCTGTAAATAGTTCTGTAATGTTTCATGAGAGCTTATGACTTATGTGGCTCTGATGGCTGCTCAGTGATGAACTTATCTACAGTATTTATTATAGGCTTAGCAATAACTCCAAAAGGGGAACCCAAACATCCTCCTCCCTAACAACACTCTGAAGTTTCCCAGGCCTGAGGGGGTAAATAGTCCCTAAAGCAAATTTTGTGTATTCTCTGGGGTAGGTGAAGGTTGGAACATATCAGTAAATTTGGCTTTTAGCTCAGCTGCGACTTACCACCGCAAATCAGAGTAGTGCTCTTGTTGCTGCAGAGGAATCCCCAATCCATCAGTTCACCTTCTGCATCATTTTGCTATTGTTTCTAGTGCATGGTGACAGTCAAGTTCTGAAGATACCAACAGAACTGCATCATACACAAAAGACCAGCATGAAACCCTGAATTTTCCAACCAGATCACTTTCTCTCAAGAACTACACTCTAAGATCCTGTCCATGAATACCACAAACAGGATTGGTGAACTGGAGCAGCCCTGGTGGAGTCCAATTGCATCAGAGACACACAGCACTTGAACTGGTTATACACAGACTTTATATCCTGTGACCCAGGCATGCCATACTCCCACTGCACTCCTCACAAAACCCCTTTTGGTACAATCATAAGTCTTCTCCAGGTCTAACAACCAGATGCAGACAGGACTAATAAGCATAAAGAAAAAAGGTTTGACAATATGTTCAAGTACCCTTCCCAAAACTCTACAGTAAATTTTCCTAAGGAGGTTGAGCAGAGTTTTGCCCCAAAAGGTGCAGGCCACCTTTCTCTCACCACACCAGTCTGCCACTCCACAGGTGTTGTCTTGATCACCACTGAAGAGGTGTGTAAATTATGAAAGTTCAACAATTTCCAGAGCTTCTTCCATCTCAGGGTGAATTTTGTCCACCCCTGGTGCCCTACAGTCAGGGAGTTTTTTTTAAACTACTTCAGTGACTTATGTAAAGAAAACAGACTCACCATCCCTTATGTCTTCAGATGCCTTAGCAGTGCACAAGATGGCCTAATCAAGATCTTCAAAGGGCTCTCTCACCAGCTCAAAAGTGTCTCCAGTCAAGGTCTACTGCTCTCCACCCAAACCAAGCACAGTCTGGGATAAGTGTTTTTGAGTAAAGGCCTATTGCTGCCTTATCCTAAAGCTCATTGTGCCAAAAAAACAACTCAACCTGACAAAATAACATACCCTTAACATGAACAGAAGAACAGTGGATACAGGTTATTGAAGATAACCATGCACATTTCCAACCATTCATCAGCATAATAATGTCCATATTTGCCACACTGAACATTTTCCATAAGTTCTTGCAGCTCTGCACTCTACAACATTAATTGTTCAGAATTTTTCCACTTAACCCCACTTCAAAAGATCTAAAATATCCCTTTCAGATACACAAATCCTATAGAAAACACTGAAGACAATTATGCACATCAGTTGTTACAATTTAAAGTCAATTAGCTCCAAATAAACCTCAAACTAAATGATGTGTGTGACACAATGTGTAATTTTAAGAGAGAGGTGAAGCATCCAAAAGTGAATGAACTCTGCTTGACTTTGCCTAAAGTTGCTGTTTACACAAAGTTACCTCACAGTGATCTCTCACTCTGCATGTTGCAAACGACTCACCACCCTCTTCCACTCTTTCTGTCTCGCTCTCTCTATTCGTCTCCTTGCTAGCTGGGTCTCTTTGTCACTCTGACTCTCTTTGTAACATCTGTCATGAGCTGGAAACAGCTTCGCACCAACTGTGCCCCTCCTTTACTGGGTGGCCTGCCTGCCAGCCAGTCAGCTTGTGTTTTCAGCCCCATTAAGCCTCATTGCTGCATCGTTATAGCAGGTCTGTGCATCTTCTTCCTACAACTTCCTGGTTACCCTGCAACTCAACAACACCTGCTGAAGATACAGAGGTTAAAGCGAGGGCAAAGCAGTGGTTCTAAAACCTGTGGGAAAAGGCCAGGGTTGTTTGAGTGCCAGTGTGCATGGGTATGAGCTGAGATGACACTCGAACATCCAGTTTCTTGGCAATTCTGCTCCCATCCTAAATAGAAACTCTTCACACCAAAAATGGCACATCAAAACCTTTCACAGCTCTGTCAGAAATGAGCAGGTAGAGCAGAGTGAGCAAAAACGCCTTGAAAACAAATGGAAGAGCACTTTCATAAAGAAGTACGTGATTATGACAAGTCGTTTCTATTCATTACAGTACAAGTTCTCTCTTTTTTTCCTTACAAACTACACATATTTCTGCTCATTTCCTCCTTTAGCCCACCTGTTCTTGCCTCTACTTTGCCTTCTTTAGCCCACCTCTTTTCTGTGCTAAATTTTCATTCAATCTCATGCATCCTCCCCCTTTTTTTCATCTCCTTACTTGCTATTTACCCCTCCTCCACATCGGATTAAAACCTAATCTTCTTTAATAGCAGCCTTGCTGACTAAAACACTATCTGAATATTTAGTTAATATTTAAAGAGTGGAACTTCATCTTTCTTTTCATTCGTTCTTCTCCTAACCTTCGTGTTTCCTTACAGTTTCCAGTGGGTTCACACTGCCTTCATCTTTATTTTACTTCATTTCCATTTATCTCTCTCAGCATCCCCCTTATCTGTCTATATTTCTGTCTTCTTATGTCTTCTTCATCCTCAAGCCAAATTCTAACCTCCTATAATGATTGTCTGGGTGTCTAAACGCTCTCTAACGGCTTAATCAATACTTAATGAACATATCATAAATACTTTATGAACCCTAAACCCTAAAATCCCCAGGGTTTCATTAAAGATCGGAGATATACACTTTATCCCTCGCTTCATGATGACTGGAGGGGGGCAGTCATCATGAAGATTCTGATTACCTCATCATTTAATCTCAGGTCACTTCAGTTGCTGCTAGTGACTCATATGTGCATATTCCTGTGAAACACAGTTATGAAAAGTAGTCAAATAGGCACAAAATGGAAATCATTTTATTTGTGATGAAAGGACATTAACTATGAATGTTTTCATGTTTAATTCTGCAAAAATTCTACGGTGATGTGCTGTATTTCACACAAAGGTTTCTTCTACACCTGCATCATGTTTGTGTAATGCTGAGTTAGGACTTAACTCCAGCTAACCTAGAAAAAGAAGGTTTTCACCTGATAGATTCAAGGTAATCTATTTTCCATGTTCAGAGTGTGAAATATGGTCACGTCTAATGGCTTCAATGACTAATTACAACCAAATAAAAACCCCACCCCTTTATTGTTCCTTTTAAACTACGCAGGAAAACCACTGATTGTCAAGAAAAGTCAAGAAAACTACAGAAATTTTGTACCTGTTTCGTTAGTTGATCTAAAATTACCACACTAATATGGCAAAAGGGTAAGAATAGGAAATTGTAACATCTTCTAAAAACTTGCTCATTCTAAGGTAAATAAAGTATAACACATTTTATCTTCACTTGATTGTAAACAAAAATGATATTGATTAAAGGCCTCCCATTATTTGAAAGAATGCATATTGCCTGCAGTCTTTCATATCAGTGTTTTAAACTAAAATCATACACTGAGAAGGGATGAAGTTACAGCTGTGTTGATCAATCTTAAAAATGGTATTTGCAGTCTCACATAACATTGCAAGATCTCACATAATCTTTAAGTGATCTCAGTATGCATTATGAATGACTCAGCAACTAACAAACTAAGTTTTAGACCAGTATTTGGAACACTGACTAAGTTGTCACCATTTTTGGGTCAGCAAAGGCTGGTTAGCTATGGCAATCATCTTTAGTTGGGTTAACTTAAAAAGTAATCAGTTGTAGATGTACATCCAACAATTAATTCTTGAGTTTTATTAAAATCTGTCAAGCGGCTCAAGAGTTATTTTACTAACATGACAAACACACACACACACACACATGGGTAAAAACAAAATAAATATAAATATTACTTTTCATTTTGACAAATACATTGGTGTAAAGTAACGGTCAGGCAGCAGTCTGTTGGACGACAGCTCTGTGTAACTCCTCTCCAGATATGGAGGATGCAGTAGCGGAGTTACATATAAATGTTTTTGCCAACAAAAACTGGCACACACTCATTTTGAAAACTGTGAAAAGAGAAGAATCAATCTGTGAATATTTTTGTGTTTATCTACACTAAAGAGGGAAGACTGTGTCCAAGAACATGACTCAATGGATTGATGACAATCTCCTAAATGTGTTGAGGAAATGTGTTGTTGTGTGTAAAGTCAGAGTACAAAGTCTGTGTCTGGAAGACATTATTTTAACCAGCTGTGAAAAGAAACAGAAAAGGTATAGAGCTACAGACAACTCAGTGCAACACCTTCAATCATTCTGCTTTGCACCTATCTAAAACACGAGGATTTTCAGTGCAAAAAATGTTCCATTGTTGTATGTTTCAGAATATATAAAATACTGTCAAGACTATTCAAATGAATTAGCAACCTTTTTAATTTTCTGTCTATGTGAGTGCTGCGTATTCAAGAGTTTAAATCTAAAAACACTGTTTCATAAGATCATGAAGTTCATTACAATTTTCTTTCTTTAGGCACCAATAAACTGCAATGTTTCAGTTAGGTCAAATAAATTCTTCACTAGGTTTTTTTTGTGAATAATTAGCTTTAGAGCTCTGAGGTTATGCTTAAACATAATTAAATTTTGCAGTTAGAGGCCTTTTAAGTGGTGGCATTTAGGAGAAGTGCAACTTTTTCTGCTTTTTCTACTCTCCAGTTGCTGTGAAGTGGTTAGAAGTGTGCTTACATGGCATCACTGTTTTACCAAGTGAGAGGATGTTTCAACAAAAAATTGATTTTGTGAGTTGTTGTTTTTTTTTATAATATTCTGACTTCATCTTCACACTTTATAAGATCCATTTAAAGCAAAAAATGGTCTTTCATAACACACAGAGAGCTCTTGCATTTTAGTCACAAATGAAGTTAATTTCCAGCTCACAACAAATGTGCATATTTCCTTTTTTATCTTTGCACGGCTCTCCACAGTTTTTCTTTGCTCATGGCATTGCAGTTTCATCATGGCTCCTTCCCCTCTCATCGCCTCTTTTTCATTTTTCACCCACGCAGTCTTTACTGTGTATTAAAAGGACAGTAATTCATCAGAGTCTGAGCAGAGAGCAGTCCTTGCTGCACACCAGACTGCCGGCTGCTTGTCTTCCAGCTGTCCAGAGCAGAGATCAATCACCCCATCCTGAGACACTGAAACCAACCAAGAGGGTCAGCTGGAGATGGAGGAGAAAGAGAGATATGCACAGAGAGAGAGAGACGAAGACAGGGTGGAGGAGGACGTGCAGACAGAGAAGCCCTGGGTGAATTAAATAAACATCTCGTCGGCTGAATACAAAGCAGAAGGCCTCAGATGTTGAGAAACCTAATCTCCCCTGGGTGTGATTTGAAATAAACGTTTTGTGTTGTTTAATTTCAGTGCTGATAGATGCATAGACTAAAAACTGCCCCGTCCTGGTTGAAATAATGCATGTGGTGTTGTAAGATGTACTTGCTGATTCTTCAAAGTGACCACACATATGTTACAAGAGGAGTAAAAGTGAATGTGGTTGTTGTAACATTTAAACTGACTGAAAGACTATGACAGGTTATTTTGTGCAGCAACATTGCTGGGAGGAAAAATGTCCAGCCTTCCTTTGTAAGAAGTCAAACAGAAAAACATACATGCTGTAAAAATATGAAACACAAGTGCATTAGTTGCACATATTAGAGTGAGACTGAGCCCCCCTTCAGCCACAGTTTGGAAAAATGAGATACTTGTCTAAAGTAATCATTTGCTGGCTGCAGAGTAAATTGCTGCAGGAATCAGCTGAGCCAAAAAAGCCAAATATTTTAGTTTGAAGAAACCCTGACAAGGCAGATGCTAAAAAAAAAATAATCAAAACACTTTGGCTCGAGATATTTCTTTTTTTATGACTCTGAAAAAAAGGACTTCATTTTTAAACTAAAAACCTACTGTTCTCTAAAGGTAAGCATATCACCTGACACCTTTAATGTCAATGTTTTAAACTAAGATCATCTTATGGCAAGGAATGACAGAGTTCAGCCATTTTGCTCAAACCACAAACCTTGAAAATAACATAATGCACAATCTCATTCAACATTTCAAAGCTTGTCAAATGTTGCATGATCCATTAGCACTTGAAGTATGTGTTGAGAACGACTGTCAGCTAGTAGCACCAAATTTCAGCTTAACGTTTCTAAAACTCACTGAGGTATAGCCATTTTTTGTGTAGGCTATGGTCAGTTAGCTTAGGCAGCCATCTTGAATTGGGGTGACTCCAAAAATTAATCAGTTTTAGAAGTGCATCCAATTATCACTTTCTGAGAGTTTCATTACAATCCATCCAGCAGGTTCCGAGATATTTTGTTAACAGTTGTACATGTACGGTAAATTATGACTTTTCTGAAAGTTTGATTAAAATTCATTAATGATTCTTGAGATATTTTGCTAAAGGTACACAAAAACAACTTAACACACACACAAATGCTTCGCCTTTGCACCAAAAACAATACTCAAAGAAATACTCAAGGTATTTCTTTGTTTCTAACTTTGATACAATTTGGAAAAAAATTGCATTTTTGAAATTTGTGAATTTGTTAAACTATACTTCTCAATAAACCACACAAATATAGGCTTTTCTATATGATCTTTCTTCGATAACTAATGCTATATGTAATTCAAAATGTTAATATCTTGTCGCCCCTCTGGGTGAGACTGCTTTACACTTTAAAAACTTGTGGATTGAACTGCTAAAAAAAGAAATTATGTCAATTCACTGGTATGAAACCTATTCATAAACATTCCACTGACAAAGCCTCTTGCAGGAGACATAATGTGTTAAAGCTTCAGTGTGTGCAGCACTGTACTCCCTCTCTCCTCAGAGATCTTTCCTCTTTTTCTACCCTGTAGAACTGAATGCTGTAATCAAGGCTAATGGGACTCAGCTGCTGGCCTGTCTAATTATCTGGAATGTAGACAGATGATCTTAGAGACAGGCATACACAGAGACACGCACATAAATTTGTGTTTTCATCACTTCACCCTGACTTACAGTCATTGTCAAGAAATTTAACATTACCTGCTGCCGAAAAGGCAAAGAGCAATAATGTTTTTCCCCGTCTTTGTCTCTGTGTGTGAGTGTGTGTGTTTGTGCATGTGTATGTGTGTTTCTTTGTCTGTCATGTGAGCAAAATATCTTGTGGCTCAGAGGATGGATTTTAATGAAACTTTGAGAAAGTAATCCTTGGATGCACATCTACAACTGATTACCATTTGGAGTCAACCCAATTCAAGATGGCTGCAACACCCAACTGACCTTAGGAAACACAACAATGGCTATACTTGGCTATACAAAAATGTCTATACAGATGTGAGAAAATTTGATGTGGTAGTAGCTAAAAGTCATGCCCAACATACTCTAAGTGCAAAGAGATTGCTCGAGAGTTGTGTTTTAAACTTTGCCATTAACTACTAGAGTTGGCTCTATTTTTCTTTTAGCAAAATATCTTCTTGCCCTCAATGTGGTTTTTATTCAATCTTTCAGAAATTAATCATTGGATGTACATCTACACTAATTAACTTTTGGAGTCAACCCAATTCAAGATGGCTGTTTCATCTAAATCCACCTTAGCAAACACAAAATGGCTATAACTCAGTCAGTTTTACAGAAACTGAGCTAAAAAGCGATGTAGTAACTGAAAACCTCTCACAATACACTGAATGCTAAAGTATTGAGCAAGTTATTGTCATAAACTCAAGAGTTTTTGTCCAGAGAGCAAACCAAAACCATACACGGAGACGAGGATAACGGTAAGTGCATTTATTTACAGGTGAAGCTATATACAGTGGTCAGTTTCTGGAGGAGTCTGCAAGAGAAGGAGAACTGGGTGAGTCTCGGGTACAATTCTGTTCCAAAATGGTCGCAAGGATTTCAATGTCTCTTTGTTTGCTTACAGTTCCTAGAGGAGGGTTGCGGCATCGAGGAGGAGCAGAGTGGTTCCAGTAGGTCCAGAAGAAGAGCCAGTTTGCAGCGAGGTAAGTATCCGTGGTTTATCCAGGTAAGTAGTTCTTTAGATCCGTAGTCGTGGCGTGGAAAAAACCTGAGTCGTAGGCACAAACAGAGAACGTGATTAGCATAAGGAGCATGAGTTAGGTTAGACGCTGAGGCGGAGAATCTAACCCAGAAGGTTCGATGCTCCAGCGAAGATCTGATCCCAGCCTGCTGCTTAAGTACTGGCTGGTCTTATCAGTGGAAACTGGAACACCTGTGAAGGAATGATTAGAGGAGCTGCCCACAAGGCGGAGCCAAACCCAGATCCTCACAGTTATTGCAGTATCACTTGAGACTGGGCATAATGTGACTGGAAAGGTTTAACCAAAAAATGTTCTAATTGTGTCATTTGTCAACACAAGATAATCTTAGTTTAAAACGCTGACATGAAAGGCAGTGGATAAAATATGTACATTCCTTCTAAAAGTGCAAGTTTTAAATTCTAATAAAGAATATAACCACTGCACATCTTATCTTAGGACTGAACCTAGCTTTGAACTAAGTCTTCACCCTGGATTTTAACATTATACCCCATGTCTTTGTCTCTTGACACCCCATAAGAAAGACAAGGCCCATGACAATTCTACACACAGATTTGTTTATCCATCATTTTTCTATGCCTACTTGATCCTGTTTATTATCACAGGAGCTAGTTTCTATGTCCAATTGCCTACAGGTGAGAGTTGGGGTACATTCTGGACAGATTGCCAGTCCATCACAGGCCCACATAGAGACAAACAGCTGTGCACACTTATTCCTGGAGCCAATTCTGAATCTTCAATTAGCCTGACATGCATGCTTTAGGACTGTGGGAGGAACATGAGTACCACACAGGTTTGCGGAGAACAGAAACTCTACACACCCAGTTGATAGCCAAACCAAGGACCTCCTTGCACTGAGGCAATGGCTCTAAGAAACTGCACCACCATGTAGCCAGCAAGACAGATTTGTTTCAACGATATATACTTATTCTGGCCTTTATGCATTACTGGGACCCATGTTTAAATCATGTATTGTCGGGACCATCTTTACTGAAGGTTATACACACACCACAGTATTTTTCTTTCTTGCACATGCTACTTAAACAATCAGTGTGCCTTTAGTGTGAGTCAGCATGTGTGGCTTTCTGTGCTTCCATTGGTTAACATAATAAATAAAGGGTCTGTGTGTGTGTGCACAGAAAAAAAAACTACCTCCATATTGTCTTCTTTCTAAACTCTTCACCTCATTTCAAAACCTTATAAGGTCAAGGAAGGTTTGCAGGAGAAACTTGTAAGGACTTCAAGAAAGAGTGCTGCACTGCAGTGAGAATTTGACCATATTTACACTAAGCTGTGCGGCAGGAGCACTGAAATGCCTGCTGTTCAAACAGTTTTTAACAAAAACATTAAAAAGTCTGGCTAATCCATTCTTGTTTCTCTGTATTAGAGCAGCTATAAAGTATAAATTGTGTTAGCAAAAATATATAAAATAAAATATATTACATCAATAAAAGGGTTGGTAGTTTATAAAAGTAAAGAAAAAAGGCTCAGCGTGTTTTCCAAAGCTGCTAACCTTTGCTGCACACACAATCCTGACATTATATTTATTTACATGAATTCTGACAAGTAAAACTGTGCTAGTGTCACTTTGAAAGATGTGACCACAAAGAGTTATTGGATAGAATAATTTCCTTTCCCTTCATAAAGGAAGGTCCGGTGTTTCCTGTGGCAAAGGAGGTAATAAATCAAACACTGAAGCTTTTCTTTTTTGCATTTTAAAGAATTCAAATAGCTCCCATTATGGCTGCCACTTAGATAATTCTTTGTCATCACACTCAGTTTCCGAAGCAAAAAAAACTACTTCTCTAAACAGCACCATATATTTATACAAGATAAATGCAGTTTAAATATATTTTCTAGTCCATCTAAAACAGAGTGAACATCTTAGCTGTTATACAAAACATCATTACTTTTGTGTCTCTGTCTTTGCATTTACCTGGTTAAGTCTAGTTATATTTTACTGTCACATACATGTTGTAGGCTGTGGGGTCGTGCAGTTAGTTAGTGCCATTGCCTCACAACAAAAAGGTTGTAGGTTCAACTCCCAGCTGGGGCCTTGCTGTGTAGAATTTGCAAATTTTCCCCATGATTGTGAGGAGATTCAAAATTGACCTACCATATGAATGCGAGTGTGAATGCTTGTTCATCTTTATGTGGCCCACTTGTTGCCCAGTGACTGCTGTGACCCCGAACACGATCACGCAGGTATAGCAAATGAATGTCTTTTAAAATGATATTGTTATGGTGTATGGAGGTTTTATATTGCTGGCTTGCTATGTTATGAATGTAATGTATGTTTTTATTATGAGCCAAATTCTGACCAAATGAAACTGGTCATAATTGCTTTAAAACAATCCTTTAAAGTAAAACTAAAAAGAGAAACAGCAGTACATCAATCTTTCCAAACTTCTCACGCAGTGAAACATACAGTAAAAGTATCAAGGAGACATCTATTACCTTTTAGAATACAGCTGCAACAGAGGAAAGCACTGCACAGAATATAAAATATTCAAGAACAACACAGACTGCCAGTTTGACAAGATAATAACAGTGTCCACCACTCGCAGATATGATCTGTGGATGTTAGAGAACAAAAGAAAAATGTTGAGACTTGAATATGTCTGAAGACAGATTTTGAAACTAATCTTTTGTATGTGTGATAAATGTGTCCTGATTTCAGTCAAGGCCTTGTTAGTCTGATGCCACAGTGTCTGTCAGAGGAGACAGACAGTTTAGGGGGTTAGCCTCATTTTAAATGATGTATGGGTTCTGGGAGCAGAAAGGGGAATTCTCTGTGACTCTGGCTGAGGTACACACACGCTGATAACACTTTTGAGAAGAAATTGTGTGTGATTACTATAAGGATTGTTCCATGTCAATTCACAAGGAAGTATTAATGATGCCAGTTACAAAGAAACTCACAAACAAACAAATATAAAGTAAAGGCCTAGCATTGCTTGAAATAATGAATGTCACCCACTGCCTTACATGTCAAAATTTTGTAAGTCTCAAGACACATCTCTTCAGTCTGGCTTTCTGTTAATTTTGTTCACTGATTTTATATTGTTGTCTCCATTTCTGTTAAGCACTTTGTGATTTTATGTCTGTGAAAGGTGCTATATAAATAAAGTTTACTTACTTACTTACTTACTTACTTAGAATTTTAGACAAAGGTCAGCTTATGTTGCAAAAGGACAGAGTTGCAGTTGTTTTGGTCAAACCCTGAAAATAAAACAATTTCATGCAGTATTGCGAGATATAACGCTCATTGTGCTGCAAATGCCTTTCTGCTGCTGCCAATCAAATTAAAGCTTATATCTGTAAAACTGACTGAGTTATAGCCTTTTTGGGGGGTTGCTAAGGTTAATTAGCTGTGGCTACCATCTTGAATTCAGGTTTACTAGTCAAGATTAGCCAACATAGCCATTGCCAGACTTTTACCGAGGGTAAATGATCTGGAATACAGAAAGATTGTCATCAACTTTATGACTTGTGTGAAAGATGCCATCACCCCATAAACACCAGTAAGAAAAAAGAGATGGTGATCGACTTCTGCTGAAAATGGACACTGCCATCACAGATTAGCATTCAGGGTTTGGAAGTTGAGGTTGTGAGGATATACAAATACCTGGGTGTTCACCTAACCAACAAATTGGACTGGATGAGGAACACTGATGTCCTGTAAAGAAGGGCCAGAGTCGTCTACAACTGCTGAGAAGACTGAGGTCTTGGGGTGTGCAGGACTCTGTTAGGGACGGTTCACTGTGGCTGCTCTACATGAATTTTGAGGAGAACTTAAAGGATGTATTGTGAATGACTCTCAGCGACAAATTGTAGCTCAACATCTGTAAAATTGTTTAAATTATAGCCCTTTTTGTGTTTTCTAAGGTCACTTGGCCACCTTAAATTGGGTTGATTCCAAAAGTTAATAAGCTGTAGATGTGCATCTAATGATTATTTACTAAGTTCCATTCAGTATGAATTAAACTTTCAGTAAATAATCATTCAAGATGACTGCCACAGTAGTGAATAAGGTTGACTCCCAAAGTTTAACAGTCAATGGGTTCTGAGAGTTTCATTTCCAGTGGTTCATGAGAAACAAACCTTATGTGATCAAAATTTGGCTCAGCTGTAAATTCAACCTGGGCATACAAGGACTGAGGGAAGTACTTACAAATACACTGCAGGTGTGCTGATTACAAACTCAAACTAGGTGTAGAACAGAAAAGAATAATATTTAATAAAATGTCCCAGGGGCAACACAAAATAAAACAAACAATAATGTAATAACTAGTACTCATACAATATAAAACAGAAACAGAAACCAAGGCAAACTTTAGCAAAAAACATAAATTATAAACACTAGATCTACCTCTCTTTATCTAAATAAATTGTATCAAAACAAATAAAACAGAAGGCCTAGAGCAGTGGTGTCCAATCCTGGTCCTGGAGGACCACTATCCTGCATGTTTTAGGTGTTTCTCTCCTGTAACACGCCTGATTTGAATGACTGAGTGATTAATAGGCTTCTGCAGAACCCGAAGACCTGCTGAAAAGCAGGGAAATAACTAAAACATGCAGGATAGTGGCCCTTCAGGCCCAGAATTGGACACCACTGGCCTAGAGTATTGCTGGATTATCAATGCGATAACGCTTCCTCAAATGAGAAAAATGAAAATTAATTTTAAATATGCTTATAGAAAAACTGAATATATTTTTCTGCCATTTTTTTCTTTAATATTTGTAAGAGATTTTTCCCCTGACAAGAGAAAATGGAGTTATGAGCTTCATCCAGTAAACAAACAAATTAAACAAAAGTAACAAAATTAAAAAATGTATTAAACATTATTAAAATGTAAAAGGGGAGCAGGTTTGTGCTCCTGGCATTGCAGTGATTAAAAAAAACAAAGCTGTAGCTCCGACACATTAAGTCAGCAGAGAGATGGAGGTATCTGACAAGGTTGGTGTAGTAGTACCATTTTACATACAAGCATGCTAGGGCTCAATAAAAAACTGAAGTTTGAAAAGTTGCATTGGAAAGTTACAGTCCTAATATTTTTGTAGCTGAAATTTCCTGCAAGTTCTCGGTTATGATGGCCAAAGTCAAATCCAGCAGCAACTGATTATTTGTGTTAAAAAAAAAAATTCCCTTGAGAGCATTCCAGCTGATAGAAGTTAACGTAAAAGAGTAAATGAGGAGCTTTAAGGCTTGAGGGTTATTCTCTCCATAAACGCACTGCAGTAAAAGTAAAAAAATGAGGCTGTCATATCATCCAAGGACTTGTACCGTTTTCTAAAGTACTTGTAAAAATCATACAAAATTACGAGCTGGTAGACATGCTTTATAAGGTGACCGTGTCCGCCAACACATTCTGCTGACCTTGCTCAAAAGTTCTGGAGGAGAGAAATCCTGGTTAATACTTCAGCGAAGACATTTTTCGTCGTCTTCCTCGCTATATCTGTCTCTCTGCAATCAGCTGTCAAGCTCAACTGTGAACATGAAAGATTGAGTTTGTGTGCTGTGAGACTGCAAGTTTTATGCTAAATGCAACCAAAACAAAATATTTTGCTTAAATACTCAAGTTGAACATTTAAAAGCCACTGGAATCTGAGATGAAAATCCAACTTACTGAACAAAATGATGCACAGTTTAATAAGGGTGCCAATGCATAAACATTGACACTTTTAACTAATCTGATAAAAAAAAGTTATCTTTTTGCACAGCTTTGAAATAAAATATGCAAGTTATGCATCAAAACATGTGGCTCGATCAGGAATAATATGATATGACTGTTGGTAGCCGAACATTGTATAATGTAAACAAAATTAGCAAAAAAAAAAAAAAAGCAATGAATGGGATTTTGATAAAAACCCAGCCATCTTTGGAGTTCTACAACTCTCAATGGGTCACAGACTTTAGACATCTGAACTGGCATTTTGATATCTTTTATGTTTTTTACACAAACACAGCTTGTTTTATGGTTTTGGGAGCTTTTCGTATAAAAATTTATGTGACTGTGACATCAGCTGACAGTTGATGTCACACTTACATTTGAAATGTCTAAAAATTTCTAATCAAACTCTTAATCCCCATACAATTGTTGGTATATATACAAATTATACATCAAAATGTAGGTATTTTTGTCTTATTTCACCCAGTGTCTCTCACTGCTACAGGACTTATAGTTTTCTCTCAATTCTCTTAGAATACAGAGGGAGCACAGCCATGCTTCCACAGGCTTCAAATATATTTTAAAAAGTTCTTCTCAAAACTGGAAATGAAGGGTCTTTTTAGCTTGTTATATCACCTGCGTAAAATTTTATGGACACCTAAAAATGTGTCTTCTGCCACTCACAGTTCAAGGCTTTGTATCATATGACTTATAGTTTAATTAGCCTAAACTTCAGTCTGTTTCTGTCTGCCTCTCATAAAACTTGGCAATCAGGGAGTGACAGACACAGATGTGTAGTTACCATGGCAACCCCGCTGAGGCACTGGCAACAGTTTTAACATTTCTTTTGATGTAGGTTCTCTTTTGTATTCCTGTCATCATTGACTTGTCCTAAGTCAGTCTCTTGTCTTCTTGTCACACCCATCTTCACCTGCTCCAAGTTAGTTAATCACACACTTGTGTCCACTTCTCCTAATTACCTGCAGTCTTTTAAACCTGGTCATTTCCCTCACTTGTCACTGGTTTATTGTCATTTTAATGTGCTGTCTGGTTTCACTTGTGTCTTGCCCATGTGCTTTTGCCACCCTGGATTTTGTGAGTTCTTTGTTATTCTATTTTTTTTTTGCTGCCTCATCAGCCTTTTGGTTTTGTTTTCTTTATTTAAATAAATTAGTTTTTTTCCTGGAGTTCTCAGTATGAGTCTGTGCATTGGGTTCGCCTCACTCGCCACCAAATCCGACAGGAGCACATTGTTTAACTGAGGCCACAATAATTGATTTGCAATGATTTTTAATGCCCTCAAATGTATAAAGTATGTTTTTTTGGGTTTTTTTGTACTGCATAATATAAATGACTAAGCAGCTTATTTAAGTGTCTGTACTGGATGCACAAACATACACATTTAATTCAGATTTGCCTTTTGTATTATTTTTGGTTTCACTTGACACCATTTTATCCTGATCAACACCTTTGTCTGATGGAGCCAAAGCTTGAAAGCGGTGGCCCGTTGCCATGGTTATCTCTGTTTGAAATCAGAGGGATTAACCTCAGGGGAATGGCTTGGGATAGTGAGACAGATAAAGCGAGATAAAGACTGAGAGAATGGAGCCAAACAGAAAAAAAAAGTCAGGGGGCAAAACAAAAATGAGTGAGAAACATAATGATAGAAGAATGCAACTGCTAAAAGAGGAAGACTGACATAGAGTTTAAACTGGTGCTTTGATTAAGTAGCACTACATTGCCAAAGTTGTGAACCCTCTCAAACATTCCACCTTACATTTAAAGGAAATAATTTTCTCCACTCTTCCCTCCCCTAAGGTGTTATTGGTTTGCTTTTGCATAGAAAGTCTTCATACAGTGGATATCAGTGAAATATAATAAAACAAAGAGAAGATGGTGAAAAATAGAAGACAGACAAAAGACTAAAAATGTCACTACAGATTCTGTTATAATCGAAGATAAAATAAAAGTAAAAATAAAAATGGGCTAACATATAGCAGGGTTCCTCTATTTTTGGGAGAACATAGTAGGCCAGCAAAATAAAACAACCTTCATATTACAACATAATAACATGTTAAAAAGCAAGTTTTAAGTGTAATTTCATTATCTGCATAAAATTAAAAATTGTATTTCTGTCAAATCACATTTCCTGTGGTTTGGTTCGATTTGCTTTAGCTGCACAGAAAACCTTGGTATAAATTTTAAAACAAAATATTAAAAAATAAACAGTTATTATTCACTCAAAACTGTTCATTAATGATGTTTTTGTCAAGTTAAATGTCTGACTTTAGCTCTAAAGATGTGTTTGTGGTGTGTGTCGCTAAGGTGCATAAATGATAACGGTCCGAATTTTCCAACCGTCTAGATGTCAGCACAAGGGCACAGTGGGGCCATCTGACAGCTTGTTGGACCAAGGTTATTTACTTTTAAAAAAATGTTGTGAGTCAGCAAATACCAAAGGGCATGCACACATACACCCATTCCCACACACAAACCCATGCAAAGATATGTTCTGTGCTTACACACGTATCATTCTAATTCACTTCTTTCCAATCCACACACAGAAGTTTAATTAGTCTCATCAGTGAAACCCTAAGAAAACAAAAACCCAATTACCATTTTTGACCAAGCTCGACTCAAGTCAACACTCATACTCATCTATTTATTTTACTTGTAATGAAGGAATATTACAAATATTCTGAAGTGGGGTTCTGTAGACAGACAATTAATATCTTTCCTGTTGTAGACAACAACTTCAGTTTGGCAGAACAGAGCTTGAGTTCAATAAGACAGATCTTTACTCTGCTGCCAAATTCAAATTACATAGACATTCTGAAAGAAATATTATATTATTCCTGTCTGAAGTGTCCCAGGCTGTATGGGAGAGCAGCATCTAGCAGATGTTGCCACATTTTGAACTTTTAACCAAATTCTATGTAAATAACTGTGTAATGCAAAATTAACAGCAATAAAAATGATTTGTAATTGCTATAACAATTTTGGAGACTGAAGTAGTTTTAAAACACCAGCTATTTGGTCTCAGCTGTACTGGACTAGCCATTAGCTCATCAGTCCTGTTGGATTTAAACTGTACTAACAAGGGTTTTCAAACTAACTACTTTCAATTGAAGAGAGTTTAGTGTCAGAAGTAGGCCATAATCAAGCTGAGAAACAGGAACAACCCCCACTAAATGGCCATATTCTGATTTCACTCCCAGAATCTCAGCAAGCCCAAATCATGCCCGTATATCCATGAGATAAATACGAAGAACTACTGACCTTCATATTGTAGGACAAACACAAACATCCTTTTTTTGCCTCATCCTGGAAGTTTAATTTATTTGCAAAACTGTGGTAACATGTCCAGTTTGCCCAGTTTTACATGATTGTTATTTATTCCAAAGCAGTCCCACCAGTCATCTGAATGTTCTTACTAAAAATGCTACTTTCATTATTCAGCTACATCATATTAGTAAGACAGCACAATTTTTCTTCCTTTAATAAAAAGCTGTTCCATTTTAGACTTGTAAAAACTATTGTGTCTGACTTTTAGAGCTATTGTTGCCAGGAACCATTAAATCAGCTTGATTTGTCTTTTATTGAGTCAAATCCACTGACACAAAAAATGTCTGCTTGCATCCTTCGCTTTGTGCATTTTACAAAGCAGAATCATTTTGAGGGTAAAGATTGACAATGACTGAAAGGAGGCTTTTAAGAGTTTCTAGTTAAGCGCTGGTTATATAACATCAAACAAAAATACTTTATAATAAATCAAATCTACAGTCAATATTTATTAAAGTTTTCTTATTTTGAAAAATTGGAAAAAGCCTGACCCTGTTTGAAACAGTGCCCATAGATAGAACTATTAAAATATGCATTTGGAAAAGTAATGCTAACGACTCACTGAGAGTCATGGGAACTGGGGAGCAGCTTAAATAACTACTTTCCCTTAAAAAACATTTTCTCTGGTTGTTTTAATATACAGCTAACAAAAAAAAAACTGTGAAAACTGTGGGGATGTTCCAGCCAACCTACAGATGGAGAAATCATGTCGGTAATTCCTCATTTGCATAAAGTCTTAGTAAACCCTCGGCTTCACTGTTGAGCCATCGCTGTAAGTGTTGTTAAGGCTTTTAAAAGGTAACTGTTACCCATGTTCAACATTATTATTATTGCCTGCTTGTAAACGACAAAGGTGGATGATAAAGTTTTTGTTCACGTCCGTGTTTATGTTCATTTGTCTGTTTGCTATCGAAATACCTAATGAACCACTGGGATAGATATTGTTGAGACTGATCACCAACACACACCCTGAGCGCTAACAGACTGCATGAGATCTTTGTTTAAAAGTTTGCCATCAACTGTTTCTTTCTCTGTCTGTCGGTTAGCAAAATATTTTGTGAAACACTGGATTTTAAGGAATATAAATTGGATGTATGTCTACTGTACAACTGGTTATGATTAGGAGCCAACTCAATTCAAGGCCAAATGACTTTTGGAAACAAAAATGGCTAAAACTTGGCAATTTTACAAATATTGAGCTAAAATTATAAATAATAATAAACTAGCATTTATTAAAGAAATATGCATTCCTTTAATAAATGCTAGTTCATTATTATTGAATGTTCTTAATATTAAACGGCTACTAATTTTCATGTGATTTGCTTTCCCGACTTATACAAGTGCAAATTATGTTGAATAAAAGTAATAAGCTGTGGCTGTGTTTGAAATCGTAAGCGATAAATGTTAGTAAAACACAAAGTAGCAGAACCCAGAGCTGAGGTAAAAGCTTGACTTTTTTTCTATGCTGATACAATTACTCCCCCTTCAGTCACTTTAATTTAAGTTAACACTGCAACAGGCATTGCTGGCATTACAGTTCTCTGCTTCCTTCCTGCTGTTTAATAAAATCAGAAAAGACTCAAATTGACCCAAAACAGCTCAGTAAAGTGACTTTTCAAAACGAACAGGTGAAGTAGATATACAGTATGTGAAGGAAGGAAAAGAAAATAGTATTAATAATAAAAGAAAGCCCATGAAAGTGGCAAAGCAGTCACACTAAAAGCTGCACAAAGACAGAAATCTTCATTGGTTTACAGCTGGCGTAGCCTCAGACATACTAAAAGGTTACAGCATTTTGATCTGAGATATTCCATTCCAAAGGCTCTTTCTCTTCCTGGAGGAGCCGTTTTGCTGCTGTTGTCCATAAAGTTTGATTGATGGCTGGATTATGCTGTCAGAATGTGAATCGGGCTGATTCTGCTCTATGTTCAGTGATAAACAACAAACGGGCCAAGCCACCAATAACAATGAGCGATGCGAGCATCGAACAACCAACCAGAAACTAGATGTTTTGGTCTTTCTATAAAACTGGGACATTTATTCCAGCCTTATTCTGACATTGATACGCAACACTAGCATAGAGTCTGCAGAAGATTTTAAATGCAGAATCATCCTTTTCTTCCTCAAATGTTGCTTTAATTTCTCCCCTCTTACAGTTCAGGTTGCCCACTCCATCTCGTGCTACAGTTGGACTTCCCACTCCCTGTATCCGTCCCTCCCTCCTCCAGCAGCTCGATGAAAGGCTGATTCCACAGAGGGACAGAATGTGAGGTGTTTTCCAGCTATCTCCAGCCTTATTGAGCTGTACCACCCCCGCTCTCCAGCTGACTACTAAATTTCTCTGTTTGTGACGATATTTCCCTCATTTTTCTTTTTTTTTCTCCTTTTCTCAGGGAGGGAGGGGAGGATAAATATTCTCAAGTATATAATTCCTACTCAAAGCGTTCAAGGTAAACATAAATCAAACAGATCTGGCCAACTGTTCCCAAGAACTCCCATAAAATGCAAGGCTGTCACAAATACTGTCTGCATTATTTTTAAAAGCACATACTCATTTTCTTCAGAAACACATCTTTTTTTAAAAGATGGCCCCCTTAAATCCTACTGAAATAGATATAGAGAGGGGGATTGGAAGGCAGATTGGAAAAGTGTCTGCAGTACTTTAGTCTATATTAGACTGATGTGGAGAAAAGAAGAGTCAAACCAAAAAGTGAATATGATGATTCATCAATCAATCTATAACACTACCATGACCTGCATCCATGAGCTTCTGGTACTGAGCAAAAGAATGAGCTTTCTCCAAGGGTTGTTCAACCTCACCTTTAGGGACAGAGAGAAGAGTTGTGGTTTTTTTTATAAGATGTTGCGTACTGGATGAAGACCAGGACAGAAAAGTCCAAACTCTGTCATGTTCAGAACTGGTTGCTGGGACACCAAAAAGATTTCCAGGAAGTAGTGAATTTTCCAGCTGCAGACTTGGGTGCAGGATGTGTCTGTCAGTCTGTCAGAGGAAATCCCTGCCATTACTAATGAGGAGGAGGAGGAGGAGGAGGAAGAGACAAGCCCCAGCTAAGAGGGTGTGGATTCATCATATCCTCAGGGCTAGACAGGAGTTTAGGCCGACTCAGGAGCAGCACCATTCCAACGACCACCTCAGGCTGTGAAGGGGGGTGGTATCGTGATAGTTAGCCCAAAACAGGTTAATAGTCTGTCACGAGAACCAACTTTCAGCCAATAGCTTCAATAGATGAAGTTTTAACCTCAGCGCAGTGGGTGAAAATAAATTCTTAAAACAAGAAGGAAGTTTTTTTCAAACATGTATGAAGTTTTTGTTGTTGTTATTTTAAATGTCTAAGGTAGCATTGTTAATAGGTTTTGCATTTGCTTGCAACCTCTGAGTGGGGAAAAGTAACATTTTAGAACTAATGTTCTATAGTTACACACTAAAAACTGTTGTGTTATTTAATTAACTCAGTTATTGGGTTAAAGCTGTTGGGTCACAGGTTGGGCTGGGTTGACTAAATATTAGATCTAAAGGTTTGACCCAGTGGTTGTGTCAGAGATGAGCCATGTCATTCTTCACAGCCCGCCATTTTAAGACAGAAATTGACCAAATCTGGCCTGACAGGACTGTTGCTTTAGGATATTGTAAGCAAAATAAAGTGTAGGAAAATGTCTTACATGGTTGGTTTGGTTAATAGGTTTAACTTCTACTAGACAGTCAGTCTGGGTTCCTAAAATAACCAACACAAGTTATTATTATCTAGGAACCCTGATTGGCTTCTTCTTAACAGAAGGAAGAACCCATCCTTGGCTTGTTCTTTCTGATGTAATTTATTAATAGCTCTAATTCAACAAAGTAGTCGTTTTAATCCATTTTGGGTCAAAAACTTAACCCAGTATGCTGGGTCAAACTAATAACTCAACCCTGATGAGTTAAAACTACCGAGGGTTGGCACCGTCCAAATTTGATAAATGTGAGCAAATCATCTTCTTCAGCCAAGGAGCTCTTGTGTACAGTGCAAATATGTGTAAAGCAAATGATGAGTGATTGTTTGGCTTGCTTGACTACTCAACATAAGCTCATAAATGGACCAATCACATTTCATGTCATTTATTGGTTGCTAATGACCTCAGGAGGCTCCTTTTCTAAAGCAGCAGATTTAAAAAAAAAAAATTCCAATAAATGCAGTTAAGAAGCTGCAACATTTTTTGTAGTATAAAAACAAAAAAATTACAGAAACTTGATTAATCGGTTATAAGAACTATGAGAAGGTTCCTGCGGTTCAAAAACATAAATGGTGGCTTTGTACTGATTATGTTAAACACATGAAAGCTTCAAATTACATTACAAACCCAAAGCTATAAGAATCGTGAGAAAAATACTGCAACTCTAGTAATGATAACCCATGTGATTTCAATTTTGAAGAAAAATATTTGTTCCCACAAGTTTTTGCTCTTACCACCAAAAAACCGTTCGTGGCCAAAGCTGCCTCCCCCAACAGATGTCTTGCTTTTAGGACTTCAAGCCAAAATTAAGGCCTGAAAGTAATCTTATGTGACTCACTTACACAGAGGGTATGCAACCTGTCTTACAGTGGCACACAATTTTATTTTGTGTATTTTGGTCTAAAAGAAATACAAGATCTTTTAAAACTGGGGGCCCTAAAAAGTACTTTTTCCTCTGCTTACAAGTCATAGAACTAGAAGATAATATAAATTTAGTCAGTAAAATAAGTTAACAAGGAAAAGTAAAACTAACTTTAATGAGGAATATTTTGTCATTAGCAATGCAGCAGTGGCACATTTCTTACCAAAATACTGACAGTCGACTTCATTTGCTTTCCTAACTTTCCATTTTTAACACACTCCTTTCTCAAATTGTAAATGTTTTTCTTTATTTTCAGTCCTTCAGTTCTCCATCTTTCACAATGTGTAATTTGGTCTGTTCTTCTTTTGACAATAATGTAATGGAAAAAATAAATACTGAACTTAATTCAACATTCTGCTCAACTGATAAAAAAGTAAAAAAGAAATATTTTAAAAAAGGTATTGAAAGATTAAACTTAAGCTTAAATGTTTTATCCTGAGTTAGTCTAATCTTTTCACAACATTTTAAACTATTTCTGTTTCCCCTAAAGGTTTGCGGTGTGGGTCTTGATGACTAATTTAATTCTATTTCAAATTCATTAAAAAGAATTTGCTTCTCGCAAGTTGTTCCGAACCTTTGACCTTATCTAGAAATCAAATTTGGACCTTGGTGAATATAAAGTTTGAGAACCGCTGCGACAGAACTTCAACTAATACACACAGATCCTTGGTCACAAAGCTACCCTCTCTCTCTTTCTTTCTCCCACCTCCATCCTGTCACTCTGCTCATCATTTTCTGCCCTCACTCAACTCTGTAACTAATGACTCTGGAGGAGTGTGTGATTTAAAAAAAAACACTACTTTTTTGTATCACACCTTCACATAGACATGAGCATACAGAGTGAGTGAGCAAAATGAGGGGGAACAATGAGGAAAACTGCAGGGAGGGTCAAATAATATAGGCTGAAAAAAAAAGCGAGGAGGTGGTGGAAAGAAAAAAGGTATAGGGAAGAGAAGGACAGGAAGAGCCAAGGACAAAACAAAAAGGACGAGAAGAAGAAAGAGGAGGGAATAAGTGAGGGAGGTGTGAAGTGTCAACGCCAGTGGTACCATTTCTTCAATTAACATAGTGACCTTGGTCCTCTGGTGCTGCTGTTAAACACACACATAGACACCCGCCAAGACACAATGTGGAGTTTATGCTGTTGTGTTGTTTTTTTAAAAAAAACATATTGGCTCAATTGAAATTTCAGCACTACAGTTTTACACAGATGAATGTTTTAACCATGTTTGTTAACACGCACTAACGAAGGCAAAAGGACTTAAATGTGTGTGTCTGTGTGTGTGTATGTGTGTGTGTGCTCGTATGTCTGTCACAACAGGATGAAACTTATTGAAATGTTTAGAATATATTCACTGGATGTACATCCACAACTGATTAAATTCAAGATGGCTGCCACAACTAATTGACATGAGCCACCAAAAAAATGGCTAAAACTCAGTCAAATCCTACAGATATTATGCTAAAATTTCATGTTGTAGTATTTGTATTCTGTTAAAAATAAAGGTCTAGCATTCCTGGAACGCATACATATGACTTGCAACTTTTAATTCTAACATTTTCAACTAAGCACGTGTTATGTAGAGCATTGACGGAGTTGGAGTGAAAATATTGTTATGCACAATCTAATGTGATACTGCAAGAGCTCATATTTGTTAGCATTCAAAGTATGTATTGTGAACGACTTTGAGCTATGGGCACCTCAAGTCTTAGCTCAAAATCCACTAAATCAACTGAGTTATGATTATTTTTGTGCTTTCTGAGTTCAGTTAGCTGTGGCAGCCATCTTGAATCAAGTTGACTTTAAACGTTAACTGGTTTAATATGTACATTCAGTGATTCCTTACTGAGAATTTTATTAAAATCAATACATGACATATTTTGCTAACAATATAAACAAAGATGAACAAACAAAATTAGGTAAAAATAAAAAAACTAATGTGTCCATGTTGTTCCTTATACTGCACAGGCCTCTTGAGTCAAACATTCCTCAAAGGGTAATGCACTAAAATATCAAAGAAAAATGCCTTGTTTCATGTATTTAGAAAGGAGTTTAAATTGGGATTCAACAGAAAGATGGTTTTAAAAAGAGAGACAGCGAAGAAGGAGGCAGAGAGACAGAAAACGAATTGTGAGTGAGCTGGCAGGAGAGAGGTGGAGTGCAGGTGTAACAGTAATCATCTTTCAGGTCAACAGTAATTACCAAGAAGGCTTGAGAAGTTAGTACAGGACACACACACACACACACACACACACACACACACACACACACACACACACACTACACGGTTTTCTTCTTCTCTCGCCTTGTCTTGTTGTATTTTCCTCTTGTCTCCCATTTTTCACAACCAAAACACGCACCTGCCACAAAGAAGATGTCAGCACAAGCTGCTGAGTCTAAAGGATAAAGGTTTCTCACTCTGAACGCAGCTGTAGACACACACACACACACACACGTCTAATCTTGCTTTGACCGAGCTCTAATTAATTCATGGGTGCTGTCAGGAAGTTCCTCTAATCATGGTTAACTTTGAGCTTGGAAGATGAATTTTCAACCTGCTTACACTGTGCGATAAACAGCCATTAATTTAGCCTCTCAGGCAGCACTTATCTCCGACAAGCCTCACGTGATCTCCGATACAGCATGACGGCTTTTGCGTTTGGTTTTGCTGCTGCTGCTGCTGCAAAACTCCTTCTGTCAGGTGTCCTATATTCCTGCTCAGCCTAACCCCATCTGCCATCTCCGAATGACTGTCTTAACGAACTAAATGGCTCCTCCTTCCCGACATATGTTTCCAACTTTCTCACTTCACAGGTCCGATCAAATTGTTAGTGTTTGGATTTTAACATACATGAAGATAATAAGCGGGAAGGCTACTAATCCTGTTCTTTATTAATAAATGACCTAAATGCTTTTGAATTTTGGTTTTTAAGGCTTGTTGAATTAAACTCATAAAAATCCAATCATATTATCTATTGGGATTTAAATTCAATTCTCTTTTAATGCCTATTTTAGATCCTTTTCTAACCCATCACATAAATAATTTAATTTCATAATTTGTTCTTGTTTGTGTCTCTTGGTAATACCGCTACATGCTGGTGTAGATTCTCAGTCATCCAGGACACTGTAAATCCAAAAAAAGGTTAAAAAACAAAAACAACTGGACTTCCATTCTATACAGGAGTCCCGTTGTTTTGGGTTTTCACCTTTCTTGGTAACACAGTTACATAAACTCCCTGAAGTTGCCCAAACTTACAGCTATAACTTATTTGTGGAATAATGGAAATAATTGCTAGGCTTTTTAAAATCTAAAAGTGAACATCAGATAAAAGTGCATCACTGCTGCCAAAAGAAACCTGGAAAAAAACTAACTACCAAAAATACAAAGATGGACAAACGCTAATCTGTTCTCTTCTTTTATAAAATGTGCAGTGTCTTAATCTGAACCCTTGGTGTTATAACTATTATCACCTTATTCACTTTGCGGTAATTATTTCCACATGTGCTCTACATGGCACATGTAAATTTGTGAGGCTTTTTTTTTGGTTTGGTTTTTGAGAGGTAATCTGTTTGAAGCAGCATTTCTGTGAAAGCATTATGATGCCACACCAGTATAATGATAAAAAATAAATAAATAACTATAATGTTAAAATGTAAAAGGTTTATTCTTTGAACAGTATCTTTTTCACACAGTCACATATTTTGAGGTTGTGATAAAATGTTTTCTCGTTTTTACAATATACACACTTATCACCTTTATAACAAAAAAAACATTTCTTGGTGCCACAATACAATATTTATATTTATATTTATTACCGTGATCAGATATGATCAGACATAAATAATGTTATATTGCGATTAGTATCTACATTAACGTGAAAACCTTCTGCAAAAACGTCAAACACATTCTGTATGTACATAAGATTTTGTTTGAACAATTTATTCTAGATTGTGGAACAATCTTTAAAAGTGGAGGTAATTTATCTTCAATCCTCTCCGAAAATAATGAATATATTGTATTTTCTGTCATGTGTCTGGGTTTTGTTCTGTTTTGATTTAGGGTTTTCTTGTATTTGCTGTTTTTTGTCCTTGTCTTGATATTGTTTTGTCGTCTTTATGCTTTGGTTCTGTGTTGTCATCACTCACCTGTCCTCCGCTCAGCAGTTTTCTGGTTTCTTGTCACACCCATCTCCAGCTGTCTTCACTCCTAATCACACACCTGTTCCCACTTCTCCTCATCACCCTCTGCTTTAAAACTTGGTCTTCCTCTCCACCTCTCTGCCGATTCATTGTTGTTTGTTCATGTTAGTTTCTAGTCTGGTCTCTGGTCCCTCTCTGTTTTTGCCTCGCCTTGTCCCGCCTTTGTTTACTGCCTGGATTTTTGTTATAGTTAGTTTTGCTGCCACGTCAGCTTTTTGTTTTCTAGTTTTGTTATTTTAATAAATCAGTTTTTGTTTTAAAGGATGAGTCTGCATCTTGGGTTCGCCTCGCTGTCACCATGTCATGACATTTTACCCCTTTTGTCTCAAAAATTATCTTTCCATTATCTTTCTTTCCTCCTTGACGCCACCTGACTGCTGTCTTTGGCCAAAGGTTTTCTGTCTCTGATAATTTAATATCAGTGAACACAATTGAGGGAAATTGCCCAGCAGCTTTTATTGTAGTTTAATAAAAGATTTTTTTAAACCCTAATGAGGCTTTTCATACCACAAAATGATGAATACTCAAGCAACAAGAGTATTTTCTAGGATATTTTACTCAATTGCGCGCTGATTTCCTAAAGTTAGGAGGGATACCAGCAGCTCTCTGCATAATTACTACATGACACAATAATTTCATTCAGAATTGACTTCCTGCCCTCCATTCCATCTCTCATGAAACTCCAATCTCCGAGGAGTCGAGGGTTCTTCCTTCTGTAAAACCAGCTAAACACATCAACACATCTAATGCTCTGAGCCCCCAAATCTGTTAGGAGCTAAATAAGAGACTGGGGCTTAATGAAAAGAGGTTTAATAGAAGAGCAAGGCAGAGGTGGCCCAGAGGCGTGATGCTGTTTAATTCAACAGGATGCTCCTGCTGCACTCCTCTCTCATTTATGAAAAGAAGTTTGCAGAAATATTGCTTAAAGACCTACAAAACAAGGCAGAATATTTAACATCTATTAAATTTGGGAGTCTTTGTGAGCGATGGCAGGATGGAGCAAGAGAGGGATTGACATTTACCTCATTCACAATAATAAAGGAATTGCTCTGGTATGTTGTGGCAAAAAAGGAGCTGAGACAAAAGGAAAAGCTCTCACTTTAATGATCCACCCTCGCCTATGGCCATGACATTTGGATCATTAACAAAATAATGAGATCCTGGATGCAAGACACTGAAACGAGTTTCTGCCACAGATGAGTGAGGAGCTCCACCATCTAGGTTGCTGCTCCTCCACATCGAAGGGAGTCAGCTGAGGTGGTTTCAGGCATCTGATTAGGATGCCTCCTGGTTTTCCAGGCACTTCCCACTGGAAGGAGACCCTGGGGCAGACCCAGAATTCCCTGGAGGGGTTAAATATCGTCTCTGGACAGGTAACAATGAGATCCTCCAGGACGTGCTAGTACTTGTGTCATTGCTTTGGGTCACATGACTCTGCAACAGTTGAAGGTAAGTACTGACTTCATCTGATTAACAGTGATGGAAACGTGACCATCTTGGTGAATTAGCTTATTTGGAGCTAATTCTATTTGATGCTACAATGCTTACATTGTTTCATCAAAGGAATAAAGGCTGGTTCCATCTATCAGTAACTTTTGCAGCTTTTTGTCAAACCTGCCACAGATCTTACATTTATTTTTATTCAAGCACAGCTATAAATGTTTGATATAAAACATGTAAAAAGTAATCAGGTATTAGTGAGATTGAACATAGCACACAAAAAATTACATAGGGTAAATCTTGTCTAAAGATACTAAATTAATCACCTTTTTCAGTTAAAAGCTTTGGTGTGTAAAGGATATATGATAAGAGAAAGACTAATCTGTTTATTTTACAATAATGTGTTGTATGTTAAAGTACTGTACATCACGTGCACACAGACATATCCATACAAATAAAAATTAAAGTAATTTTAAAATAGATGTAGCTCTACTTGTGAAATCTAAATGAAGGTAAACAAAAGAACAAAAACAAGACGAAGGCAGTATTAGGCATTTTTTTCATCTTTCAGCTAAATAACGTCTTGATGCACAAAATCATTGATTTCTATCTTAATCATGGACACAACATGCAATCTAATATTTGACTGAATCAAAGCTGAACTTCTCATTCTAACAATAATCAATGAAGTGTTACGGCTTATACACAGAGAAGCCATTTGTCATTGGATAAGATCACCCATTGTTGTCTTTATCTTTATTATGACAATCAGCATTCATAACCATCAGCTGCTCTCTGGGATACCAATCCCACCAACCACATGAAAGGAGGTTTCTCAGACCAGAGAGTGTGTGCAGGGTGAGATGAAGCTTACTTTGGCCATCTGTGCCTGGACTCCACTGGCTTTGAGCGAGGCCACAGCCTTCTGGGCAGCTGCAGGGCTGTCAAAGTCCACAAAGCCGTAGCCTGTACACACAAAAAGAGACAAAAGAGGTAACAAAAGAGAAAACGTAATGAAAAGGGAGTAGCACTGGCAAGAAAAAACAAAAAGGACAAACAAATATTTGGATCAAGCAGTGTTCCGGTTATTGTTTTGCAAGAACAAATCTAATTTCTCCTTGTTGTGTTTTTATCACTGTACGAATCTATTCAATGTGACGAAATAAAGTCAGGTCACGTATTTTATAAAAACTCCCAGCTTCCCTATTTAATGTGTTTTAGCAGAGAACATTAACAGAATGAGTGTCAAAACAGCAACTCTTCTGTATTCTTCATGATCCAAGTTTCAGAGCTGCTTTTTTTTTTAAAGAAACAACATCTGTATTTTGTAAAAAAGTGTTCTAGTAATGCATTTAAATTCATTTTGTCCATGTACTACACTGAACTTCTCAGCACATACTCAACCTTGATTGCCTCTGCGTCAGTGACATCAAAGGAGAAAAAAAGCTGTACATAATATACTGCAACCATTCAGGTGGGTTTTGTTTGAAAGAAATAAAGACTCAAGGGGAATGATCTTCATTAGATTTTTTTTTCATTTTTTTGTACTAAAGTGTTACTTTGTATGTTTGTGTCTTTATGCATTTGTTTGACTTGAGGCTCTGGGATCTTACACGACAAAAGGTCTGAGCACACACATAAAAAAACTCTGCTTTCAGAAATAGAAAAAAAATGTCCCGCTTTAATCATACAGGACCTGGGAAGAGATGTCAAAAGGTAAAAAAAATGGGTCTTAAGATTGTTACTGGGTCGCATGCGGGTGTGTTTGAGGCATAAGTAAAAGTCCTACGTGCCGTGTGAGAAGGTGTGTTTATATAAAAACAAGAAGAGAAATGCTGACACGCATGCATGAGATCGTAAAGAAACTTTCAGAAAAAAGAACAGCTTTGAGTGGGTTGAGTGTTAAGACAATTACATTATCTGCATATCAAGAATTTGACTTCTCACAATCCTCTGCATTAATGTGCTCTCTCTCTCTGACGCACACACAGACCTGTTCGCTTGTAACATCTGGCCGTTCTTTTCTAAAACTTGGAGCTACATCCCATTTTGCTGATAAGCAGCTGATGTTACGTTTTTTATTGTTCAAAGGCAGCAAGCTGCTTTCACAGCAAGATCTGCCCCACCCCCACACAAATATTTATACACTGCCTAATGAGAAAAACCCATAATTTAGCCAAAATAGGGTTACACAAACACGTGTACACTCTTTCTGGAGCATACACTTATTACACGCAAACATTAGCCACTCTGACAACTATAATCCAAACAAGCAGTCATAAAACAGATATGCAGGGAAAGTTTATTTTTCACTAATGCAAGTGTACACAAATGTTCACAATATGCACCAGAAGTCCCTGCCTTTGTAATTATTTATATTTGAGCTAATTAGAGTTCCACTTACTGGGAATGAACATACATTATTCATCAGCAGGATGACAGAATGCTTTTATTTGATTTCAGACAATCTTTAAAAAAAAAACTTCTGCAACTCATTTCTCACACTGACAAATAAGTAATCACTAACTTCAGTATCAACTGTCCATAAGATCAGTGGGAAAGTCAGAAGGTTTATCACTTCTTTGGTTTTTCAAGTGGTTTCTTATAGTACTGAAGGTTATATGCTATTCATAATGTTTGCATCACTTCAAATAAACGTCACTGTTGAATGACTAAAAAACCAGGCTCTGTAAAATCTATAAAGTGAGTTTTTTAAAGTAATAATATGCTGGTGCTTTTTTATAAAGATTGTACCATAATGTTGTTTTAAAATCATGTATGTTCATCATTTTGACCAGATATTGCATAATGATTCAAACTTTATTCAAAAGATACATTTATAGACAATAGGACATTTCATTATTGTGTGGAAAAAAAGCCGTATTTATGTATACCTGCTCTGTATGTTTTTATGTTACAGAAAGATGTAAGCAGTGATCAATGGAACTGATAGATTTGCAAAAACATGAATGATGAAATATAGAGAGACAAGGTTTTTGCCTGATGGTAATAGCATGCAGCGCTTCATCTACATTCTAACATCGATGAACATATCAAGGTCAATGCAGGCTTCAGTGTACTGCTGAAGAATATAACCAGTCTGGGGATTTTAGCACCAATTGGTCTAACTCAAGAGATCTACTCTACCACTGAGGCCCAACATTAAATCAATCGAAATTGCTTGAAGAAACAATTTCTCCTCTTTTAGTCCAACAGTGCTTCAAAAAGAACCTTCACACAAAACAACATTTCATAAATGTTGATTGTAAAAGAACTTTTGGAAAGAATGCATAAGGCCTGCTGTCTTACATGGCAAAGTTTTAAATATAGATCTTGGGCGGTCTGTTAGCGCTTCGTGTGTGTGTTGGGGATAACGCTCAGCCACTACCACACCAAATTTTAGCTCAATATCTGCAAAGCTGACTGAGTTACGACCACTTTTGGGTTTGCTTAGGTTGATTAGCTACAGCAACCAGCTTGAGTCGGGTTGATTCTAAATGAAAACCTGTCCAGTGGTTCAAGAGATATTGTGCTAACAGACCCACAGACAAATGAACACATACTCCCACAGAGACACAGGAATAACATGATTGTCCCGCTTTCATAGCAGCAGACAATGATAAATCCTAAAAACATGAAGAAGTCCATTAAACCGTCTACCATTTTGATTTCTTTATATAAAGCTATAAATATTTAGTGCTCCTGGTTAAAGCTGTGGCTGTTTAAATTCCTTTTTAAAAACCACAGCTTGTCGTAAGCTTGGTGTCAAGTTATATTTCTAACCTAATTTATCTGAACATCTTTGTAATCTTCTCTTTTATAAGCGCTTCTCAAAAGAAAAAAAAGAAAAAAAGAGTATGTACTGAATATAAGTGTGCTATTGATAGTCAAGGTGATCACAGACAAGCTTTGATCAGGAGGGTTTAGTAATTATTTGTTTATTATTCTGAATCTGTTGACTACAGTGGAGTGAACCATTGGTTATCACTCACAGTAACTCGAGGTGCTATAAGCAGATTTACAGGTGTAATCATCTCATGACATGAGTTTACAGGCATCAAACTAGAAGCCCGAGATTTAATCTGCAATGTAACCAAGAACCAGCTCTGGTAGCAGCTCCGTTTAGTGTGATATACTGACATCAAACATGTTCTCTATATTACAGAACCAGAAAATTGAATCCATGTCTCAGGAGTCGCGTACATGCTCTCTAAATAAAATATTGAGTCACTGTAGAAGTTGGCATGTAATCTAGTTTTACCCTGCACATTTAAGTTTTTCCAAAGGCGCCAGAGCCTTGCTGTGGACTTTATACCTTTCGCACAGATGAGTGTTGGGTCAGCTGCAATGTATTACACATATATCCAGACAGTACTCAGCATTGAATGATAGGGACTTTTTTTTTCCTCCAAGTGCTCATCTCACTGACGTGTTTGGTTGGACAAAATATCAGCCTTGAAGAGAATGTGCCATTTGGTTTGAGTCTAGTCATCACTCAGAAGTAGTTTGGCTTTTTCTGATCTAGTATTTGCTCCTCTTTAAACAAAGGTCAAGGGTCAAGTATCAAGAGCCAAGGAGATGGTGGAGATTCACTGTCTTGTTCAGGGACAGTTAATCAGAGTGGAGTCAGTGAGCAGATGTCCATCTTTCACAGTGATCTACAGTTCTCCAAATCACTGCAGCACACGTCTAACATGATCAACATGTAAATATTACAATTTCATATACAATATTATCAACCCTCTTTAGTTCAGTGTAAATGTAAACGACAGCTTCTTGTCACAAAGAGAAGACTGAAAATATTGCATCATTGTATTCTTAGATGTATGCTTACAGTCATTTTGTCATTATCAAAAAATGTAAAGTGCAATAAAAAAGACAACAAATTAAGTAAACATGTCAACTTGTTGAATACAATAGTACCAGTTCAAAAAGAGAAATAGGAAAAATAAATTATATATCTATATATAGATATAGATATATATAAAACAAACTAAAAACAGGTAAATCAGAACTAAAGCAATAAGGCTGTAGACAGAATCAAAAGAGATTGAATTGCTCAGCTTGTGACAGGTTTCCTCTCCACATTTTTTTTTACTTTAATCCACACAGAATTGTTTTGTTATTCATTAAACAAATTGTGTGCAATAATTCAAGCCAATCTTTGACCTTTTCTGTTCTTATCCATATTTTAGTAAGAGCTTTTCTTGCTTTAAATTGACATAATCCAAAATACATAGTTATTTCTATAGCATGTAAGACTTACATTCACTTTCTTCAAATAAAACTTTTAAATGAAAGAGTAATTTTTATTCCCAACTTTTTTTTTCTCATTTCTGCATGTGGGGATTAATTAACAGTCAGTTCTAAAAGATATGGAAGTAATCAGCTTTATTTGCCCCACATAATCTCCAAAACTTTGTGCCATAATTTTCTTTTCTGGGCTGGTGTTATAAAAGAAACCTGGTTGTTGCCTTAGGATGGGGCAGAGATGGAAATTTATTCTGCTCAGTCATCCCTAAAAATTATTTTTCTAAAAGAGTAAAGTAACATTTTATATGTATACTGCATTTACACACACACACACACACACACACACATATACTCACTATGATGAGCATATGTAAACACATGAACACGTGTGGCCACAGATGGCCAATGGAAGCAGATAAACGTGGGATCATACACACATCACTTGATCCAAAGCAATCTCCTGAGCTCCCAGAGTTCCTGGCCTTGGGCCATTAGAATAGGCTAACAAAGTACAGAAGGAGGAGGGCAGAGACAGGCAGAGAGTGAAAGAGGGTGGGAGGCAGAGGAGGGAGAAAGCTTGTCTTTGGGAAATGGAAATCCTTCACAATCCAAAGTGCCCCCCACACCCCCCCATCTCATCCTGTGCTTTGTGACCTCTCACTCCCTCAGAGCTCCCACGCTACTAACAAGAAAACTGTCATCATGAAGTGAGTGCAAAACAGGAATTTATTAAGTGAATTATTTCAGAGAAAAAAAAGCAACTTTTTATTTAAGTCAGTCACAGCTCTAAAAATAGCTCCTTTTATATTATTCTATTGGGAGCACAGATAATACTTATACTGTTACAGTAAAAAAAAAAAAAAAAGCAAAAAAAAAAAGCAAAGTCCGAAATCAAGTAAAAACTTTACAACGAACAGTTAATGTGACAACAAGCATGAGCATATCAACTGTAAAGTCTTTATTTAGGCATGCCTCTACTTCGCTCACACTCTGTGTCTCGCTTTCCACTCTGACAACTCTTCCTGCACAGAAGAGGCTGTCTGCTAAATCATCAGTTTTAAAGGGTCCCTTTCCTTTTCTGTCAGCCTGAGGTTATTTTTACCCCCACCCTCCACCACTGTCTACATCCGCCCATCCATCCCTCCCTTTCCAAGAGAACTCTCTGTGCCAATTTGTACTCTCTTAGTCACGCTAAGCAATTATCTTGTCCCTGCTGAATGCCTTTGCAATCAAACCAACACTTATCCGGTTGTACAGCACTCTAATGGCCAACTGATAATGAAACTCCTTCATTGTGGGTTAACAACTAGCTAAGAGTTGTATGAAGTCTACATCCCGAGCAGTGAAATTTCTGATGAGAAATACAGTCTGTCAAATTTACCTTTGCCGCTTCAGCAGCTGTTGCATTTTTAGGTCTTTTGTTCGTTAAGTAAGCCAACACATGAGCACTGAAAGCACCCGTTTTACTATTCTGTTCACAATTTTTGCCTGTTTTCACATACCCCTACTTAAAAAAAACAAATAAATAAATAAAACGTGCAAATTATGCATCAAAATGTGACGCTCAATCAGAAACAGTGTGTTAGTGGTATGCATTGTATGACGCTGACGTACTCAACTCTGCTGCTCAACCCACAAATGCATTTTCCTAACAAATGTGGCTCCGTTTAAGAGAAAACAAACAGGCTTTCCAACAGTATATGATTTACTGCCAAGAGGCATTGTTACAACAAAGAAATAATCAACCAAACACAAATTTCCTTACTTTTCGTGCTATGTTTATTTTATCTTAAAATAAACACCTGACAGAAGATTTAGAGAGGTCTGCACAGATGACAATTAATGATTCATCCACAAAGCATTCAATCATTCACAACACATGTCAAACTATTATTGCAGCCTAGAAGTTAACATCACTCTAGCACCATGAGCAGAATGCATAAACCTATTTGGAGAAAAGCACTTGAACCAAAATGTTCAATACAGTGTTCCTCAGACAATATATTAACTTTCTCACTTAAAAGTTAAGAAAATATTGTTTGGCACAAAACAATAATAATTACCAGTCTAAATTTGGATAAACTGAACAAGCTAGCCAACGACTACAAAATGTAAACCTAGCATTCTGAAAAAGAAAACAGGAAACAGTTTATGCACTTTCTGGTCAGAAACTACTCAGACATTATGGGAAATGAGGGCTGTCATTACAGACGACATTTTTACTCAACAATCCTGTCAAACTATACCCCCCAACAAGCGCCATTCAGGTCAGAATTGTCATTTTATAGAGAAAAAAAGCTACCAGTAGCATCTCGTGCATACTCAAGAGTGACAGGAATTCAATTCAGACTTGCTTTATTGGCATAAATGCACAGCTAGCTGTCATGGGATTTACGTTCTGTCACCAATATGAGAACTGCTCTCAACTGCTAACAATTTCTGTGGACAATTCAGCAGTTATAATGTGAAAGATTAGGGATTTAAAAAGGACATACCTGCCCAGCTGGCAGTCACCATGAGCCTTGTGAAAAATTGTGACAACTGTGAAAATATGACACAGCTGAGATATGTGGTAGCTCAAAAATTGCTAATGGTAGTGACTGTCATGAAAAAAAAATAAGTTCACCAACTTTCAATTTAAAAAAGTTTTATTATTTAAAAGATAAAAGTCATTTGGTACTTTGCAGATCTTAAGATTTGTTGACTACGCAGCCTCAGATTAACACTAAGAAATGCCATATAATAGTGTGTCACTCTTGATTTAATGAAAACAAGGCCAATGTGCAGGAACAGCATGTAAAAATAAGACTACCCTCAATGCTTTCAGTGGAATGAAGATGATAAATGTAGCATCCAGGTACTGCTAAATACATTAACTGGTCTACAGCAGATGTGAGCACTTCTATAAAAGAAGTCATTTTTGTATTTTGTCTGAAATGTTTAGGCGTGTTACCCTGATACAAATAAAAAGACTCCAGCAATACTTTCAGGAAAACAATAGTTGCTGGCTGTTAATTTGAGAAAGTTACATGGTCATTTTGTCATTATGTAGTGATAAAGATATATATGTGTGTGTGTGTATAAGATATATTGATATATCTTCTTAAGCAAGTTAAAGTTCATGATCTGTCCAAGCAATGTTTAAACACTGAAAGGCTCCACCTCTTTATGCCTCAGTCAAAGTTTATGACAATTAGAAAAAGACTGAACAAGTACGGCATTTCAGAAAGGATGCCAAGACAAGGGCTCTGCTTTCTGGAAACACCTTGGCAGCGCAATATTGTTTGTAAAGTTGCATTTGAGCAAACCACAAGACTTCTGGAGCAATATCCTTTGGATAGACAAGATCAGAGCAAAGATACTTGGCCAAAATGTACTTAACCACATTTGGCAAAAAAGCAAACAGCAAATCAGCATCAGAAAACTGCAACGCATCAAAGATGAAGATGTTAGAAGTGATGATTTGGGTTTGCTTGGCTTTTACCAAACCCCAGCACAAAAAGGTCATTGAACTGAGCATGAACAAATCTGTATATAAAACTACTCCACAGTCATATGTGGTGCTGAAATTGTGACAGGCAAAAGATTTCATGTAAACCAGCAGATTTGTCACAGAATAGTTTTTAGAATACAGAGAAAAGATTCCTTCACAATAGGATCATAAAAAGACAATTACTTCAACTAATTGCTGCCAAACACAACTCTTCAAGGAAAATCAAGGGGTGTGCTTCATTTTTTTTTTCCATTTATTTATTTATTTTTTTGTTCAATGAATAATGACACACTGGTACTAAATCATCAAAATTGTGATGCTGCCACAAAACTGATTACCAATGAAAATATCACTTTGTCCAACAAATATGATTCAAAGTAGAAACAGTTGGACTCTGTGTTTACTTTGTGAGCTCTGGATGTAATGTGATCATAAACTCATATTGCTTCCATTTGTACCATATTACAAGGATGCATAAAGCCATACCACTGGTCAGCATAAATGGCAAACATAAAAATAATGAAATTTAGCACAAAGACATCTTCTTAAAACCTCATTTCAAGAAACATTTAAAAAATGTAGAGTTGAGGAAATGAGTTGGAGATGTAAAATAAATAATACTGGGGTTATAAAATGTTCTGCTTTTCATTTGACTGTGCAGCAATGATGTAAAAAAAGACATTTCAATATGTGCTTAAAGCTGAAAACCAAATTTGATTATGGGATGCAAAAGTACACGACTGATTTTGAGGTTAGAAAAAATTGCATAAATAGATCCAGGATAAAGATACAATAACCTTCTAATTGGATGAAAGAACTGGAGTTACAGACAATCTAGAGCTTTAGTAAAACTGTAGAAGTTTTAAGGTTATTGGCATGATTAAGATGTGTCAAAGTGGGGTTCTGTAGAAAGGTTACAAACAATGAATATGTTGCCTGTTTTAAATATCTCTCTGAAACCTCAGTTTGGACAAACAGACAAACAATTCTGATCGAAATGGATGAGCTGACAGGTATTCTGAGTGGAGCTAAGATCAAGCAAAGTGGAGAGTTGTAAAGGTTGGGCCCATATGCAAACAGGATCAGACAGGATCAAAATGACTATCCTGAGATTTGAATAACACAATCCAAAGCAGGGCAGAAAACACAGGATACATGAGATAAAAAGGAGGATCTGTCAGTGAACCGAGGAGACTAAGGAGTATAACTACTGAGGAGAGTTGTTACTGAATAAAAACAGATAGATTTCATCATTAATTTTGCATCACATGCTTATTCTGGCAGAAATATTACAACATTCTTCCTGTGGGTGTCTAAGGCTGCTGTGGAAGTGCAACAGCTAGCTGCTACTATCTGTTTTCGCATTCAAATATCCATAGAAATCTATTTCCGTGCTTGCATGAATCACTCTGAAAACTTTGGGATTGGAAGTGTTTTCAGACAGCAGCAGCCCACATTGGTGTTGGTCCCTCTTGGTCTCGTTGTTAGCTTGTCAGTTCAGTCCCAATTTTTTTTTTGTCTTCTCCAAATTGAGGTCATTTGAAGAGCTACCTACAACAGGTAACACATTGATTGTTTGTAACCTTTCTATAGAACACCAAGCAAAACATCTGAACTATCATGTTTAGACAATCTGGACTATTTGTTATTTTTTTAAATGTTTTAAGCAATCAGTGCAGACACTTTTTAAAAAATTCACATTTTTATCACTGTCATCAAAATCAATCATACTTGGACGCCATGCTGTTGCAACCTAAAATGTTGATAATAGGGCATTTGTGCTGTTGTCCCAAAGCGTGTTGGCATACCTTTGAGTACAGGCCCAGCAGATGAGCAGTAATCATGCTGAACACATGCTCTCATGTGCCTCTTCAGAAGCAGATGACAACAATCACACTGATTAGTGCTTTGTTCAGACCACTCTGACAATCAAGCAGGCAGTTCTCAAAAGACACCTCACTCACTGCAGCGACACACTGTAACACACTGTAACCATAGTGTGTTCTTCGTTTTCATTTGGTCTATGACAGAAATGCCCACATCTTGCTTTCGAAAGCTGCTTAACTCTGAGCATCATTAGGGAGCAGACCTGAAATCACCCACAGAGACTTTAATCAATGTAAATATATACTCTTGTAGTGAATCGTTTAAATGGATTAAAGGACGACATGGACTTTATGACAGTCACTTTTGTGCTGTGTGTGATGGAACATTTCTGAGGCAAACAAACAGCTTTTGATTTTTACACCAAACTGTTGATGTTTTAGAAAAATACCTATGAAAATTGACTGGGATTGCAAAGAAGAAAGTACAAAAGGCAGAGATTAATCATGGTAAGACCATTTCCATCAAGACATAATGATTAGTCCACCTTTAGGCAGCCAAAGTACATAAATTATTAATTTATGTCTTACTGACTCAAACCCAACATAATCAGAATTAAACTTTATGAGGGTTTTCAAATATAAATTTTAGAAGTATATTTTATAGCAGGTTTGACATAGCTGGGCTTTTTCTGTGTCAGACAAAACCTAAAACTTTACTCAAATCTAACAAGGGCAACAACTGTTGTAAAAAAATTTTTTTTCTTAACTGAGGTTTTGTCCCGCAGGCTCTGCGTGTGTTCAAATAAAAGGTGGATTTCATACATCATTTGACATTTGTTCAGCACAAAATACATCAAGCGCTCAAACACATTTATGGAGAAAGAGTCCTCATAACCCCTCCACTCATAAGAATAACAGTTTATGCTGAGGAAAGGTGTGAAGAGTATTAAAAAAAAATCATTACATGAAAACACAGGAACTACAATTAAGACGAGGGGAATGCTGCAGAAAACTTGTTAGTTGTGTGCAAGTGTCAGTAAAATTAAACAGTTAACTCTACACTCAGTTAATTTATTTCACTTTGACATTGTTTCTGATAAAGTGGTATGCCTTATCCTCAGTACACTGGATATTTTTAAAAGCAAATAGTTCCTGGTGAACACACCGACTGGGGATTTTGGGGAAACAAAATAGATTTTTAAATATGCTTTAGTAGAGATTTAAAAAATAATTATTTGGATTGGAAATATGGAGATTTTCAGCATTTGTGCCATAAAAAATCAAAACAACGACAGAGCTGTTTATACCAGTGTTCCTGTCTCGCTTTATTCTGATCATGTCACTAATAAACTTCAAACGTGTGCTAAAAATGTTAATAAAAGGGAGAAACGTTTAAACGTATCAAAAGAAAATAGAAGCTACAATTGTTTTTGCAGATTGTTAGCTAAAGTGTGATTGCTCTTTCACTGAACTTTGATATGTTCTTAAAACAAAAGCAATGATAAACACTGCTTTTGTTGGAATATGGGGACAGAGAATTACGTGGATTACAACATCAAACATCAACACTGAGTTCTATATATCACCAGGAAATACTGTAAACCAGTGAGCGGATGGAGCTTCTCACAGACTGTTTACACTGAAACTCTGAACTCATAACTTGTTCTGGAGTCGGCTGTGAGTTTAGCGTGTTACCGTGGTAATCTAACAGAGCTCAAATAGAGCCTCTCTTGTAATACCCAAACTCTTACTATCGGCTCAACATTAAGCTTGTTTTGTAGAACAGCCCTCAGATTAAGTCAACTGATGGTCACTCACCTTTGCACTGATTGGTGTTTTTATCCAAGATGGCCTTCGTTGACACAATCTTCCCATACCTGTAAAAAACAACAACAACAAAAAACAATAAAACATTGTGATTACCCATTAAAACCTGCCGCCTTAAGGTAAGTATCTGGAATATGTATTGCATAATAATAATAATAATTAGTATTCAGAAGTTATTTGGTTGTAGATGTCCATCCAATAGTTATTTTCTGAGAGTTTTATTGAGATGTTTAGCTAATAAACAGGCAGACAAACAAACACACACAGACAAAAGCAATTACATGATGATCACACACTGTTCTCGGCAACAGGTGATAATAACTACACATTTGTATGCTGACAAGAGAGAGAGAGACACAACCTCTTTGCCTCTTTTTGTCTGTTCTGTCTGTCAACTTTTGTCTCCTGTCTGTTTCACTTCCATACTGTCTTTGTGTGACACTTTCAACTCTCTGTCTATGCCTCATTCCTTTAACCCCCCCCCCCCACTCTTCATCCCTCTTCTGTTCTCTGGCCCTCTGTTATCGGGTTTTCAGAAAGCGTTATTAATGTTTCTTATTGAACCAGTTTCTCAGTCGTTCAGGAAAAGGGAGGAGAAAGAAACCGCCTAAAACCAGGTGGGAGTTTGAGAGAGGTAGGAGGAGAGAGGATAACAAAAATTAAAAAATAAGATAGAAGGAAAATCAGGAAAACACTAAGACACTTAGATTGCTAGGATCAGCGGAGATCACAGCCAGGCTGTGTGTGGATGAGACATTTTTCTAATTAATGTGTTCACACAGCAGCACAATGACTGACTAGCTGGCTGTGTGACTGTCAAACAGATTGACAGACTGACAAGCTGCCGACTGGCTGATGGCTCCAGGTGAGGGATCGAGGTGTAGTCCCTCCTCTCTATTGAGGGGGGGGGACAACGGCGGAGACAGAAACGATTCAATAAAGATACAACACAGGAGACTCCAAGGATATAGGACAGGGTGAGGGAGGGAGGTGAGGAAACCAAGGGGAAGGGAGGGAGAGAGTCTGAGGAATGAGAAATAGAGGAGGAAAGGGAAAGTAGTCAGTCAAAAGATAAAAAGAGACACTAAAGGCAAAGAGGAAGTGCAGTCGTCAGGGAGAGATGGAGAGATAGTAAGAGGTGTTTAATAAAGAAAAGATCATTTAGTTGTCACCACCAAGAGATTCTCTGTCAGCAAGCTGCTTCTGTCAGTGAGAAGAAAAATTTAGAGTAGCTCACCTGACAGCCAAACATCAAACTCTATTGGGACAGGATACTTTCAAAATAAAAAAAAAGATAAAAGGCTCTGAAAAGCTTTAATAAGACCTGGTAGATGAGCATCCTATAATCTTAAAATTGGCATGCTAAAAAAGAAATCTCTGCTTTTCTGCAGTTCAACATTCAAACACTGCAACAACGCTCAATTCTTACTTATTTTCTTTCCTGCAGTTTGGGGTATTTTGGGATATTTACCAACCCACTGATTGTGACAGCCAAATCTGATGCTTGTCTGGCACTTTTATTTTTTAAAATGTCACACTGGTGGTAAACACGATATTTGGTCTGTAGTTTAGGGATAGATCAAATGGCTGCAGAAACATCGTAAAACCCCCTTAAAAAATGCTCAACTAAATGCCAACGCGTACAGTATTCTCAGTGACAAACATGCATGCAGATGCACACAAGATAACACCGCAAATCAAAAAGCAGCATTCTGCAGTATGGAGACCAGCTTTTAGCAGACTTCTACCTCAATCATACTTTGGTTCCATGTGTGTCACAGCATAAAACACTAACAGTACAAGTGTGAGCGTATGTGCTGGAGCGGAATTGAGCCTACAAATATTTGTGTGGATGCAGTTGTTTGTCCGTGAATGCATGCAGATGCATAGAGTTAGAACACATGTCAGAAATCCATCAGTATTTTGGCAGGTTGTCTATGCGAGCAGACAAGGGGAAATGCTATCTGTTCATATCTGAATGTGAAAAAGGTAACCAGAAAAAGAGGGAGACAAGATGCAATGAATCTTGAAGAAATCTTGTTCTAGACCTAACCGGAGCCTGTTCCTTGATTCAAGCAGATGCCTGGAGTGACTTGAAATAACATCAACTTCTGCTCCATCTAAAGTCAAAGTAGGAAAACAAGCTTCTACTGGGAAAACTAAAACATATCAAGAATAGACTGATGGTTAGGGCCAGCATGTCCTTTTTCAGTAACTTTCCATTTTTCTTTTCCGAGAAAAATAAAATTATTGTAGGTCGTTAAATGAAAACTGAGCTTTTTGACCTATGCAACAGAAATTACTGGCAAACCTAAAGATCTCCAGTTTCTTTGGCTTTAGCAAGGTGCTACAAAGCTCATCCAAACATTTCTAAGCCACAGAAGAATGCCTTATGACTGGTCTGTCAGGATTAGGTTGGGCTAACAGATTTTGAAAGATGTTAGGCATGACAAACTTTTAAGGTCCCTTAAAGCACTGGAAGACAACCCAGCTAAGATTTCTTTGACCTTTTAGAAAGTGGATGGATCACAACAAATGTAGAAAACCTCTTTCAGTATGAAGTCAATTATGGCACTGCTACACTCTTAGTAGTCATGAAATGGTAATTTCTCTGCTATTTCTACATTATTGAGATGATCTTTTGCACCCCCAACATGATCTATACGCTGGCCCTGGCATGACTCTCTCATACCATGTCAGAATGCAGCTATGAGTATCATGTCTGCACTAGGTTACGTCCATGACCACGATGATAGTCGTAGCCTAGGCATGAGGCAGCAAGACCAGTCCTGCTTTGAACACTAAATGACCAAGCCACCCTGGTGAACATGGGCCTTATACTGAATAAACTCCTCCATGCGCCACCCAGGACCTTTAGTGACATTATAATCCAGTCTTTCCAAATTTGCCACAATCCAGTCATGTTCCAATAGTCTGTGTAGGTTGTGGAGAGTGTAGCAAGGTCTTCATCCAGTGTTAAGAGGACCTTAAGTCAGTATTTTACTGGGCTGCAACCGTTGGCAACTAGTCAAAGAACAAAATTTTAGGAAATACACAAACATTTACTTGGAATGATATGAATTAGTACTTACAACATGTTTGTAGATATACCTAACTGCAAGTAATATGCAACATTCACACAACATTCTTTTGAATAACATGAACAAGTTTTGTTGCAAAATTAGCCACAGTGTCTTAATTATGTCTCAGTTTGATCACAGTTTGTTTTAGTTTTTATCTCTAATCAGTCATAATTTTGGCATGATATGTCACTAAGCCCTCCCAAAGTTGTTTCCAAATTCCCACGCATTCTGACTCACGGAAACTAAATTGAGAAGGTTTCAGACAGGTTCCAGATGCCCACAACAACTCTGCGTCTGTTTTGAGAGCAAATTTTTTGAACATCTTCCAAATTCCAGTGATACAAGGACAAGGTCCTGCCACTTGTGTAATTAAATTGAGAACCCTTGCAAATGTTTTGAGACATTTTGGGAGCTCCCTAATGAATGCTGTTCACAATTTTTTTTTCTTTGCTAACAGGTGCAGCCCAATGAGATACAAGCTTTAGGAAAAGAATCCTCCTCAAATTATGGAGATTCTTTAGTTTCAAACTCCTAAAATCATTGCCACAATAAAACATTTTGATTTCCTCTCATGTGATGCAATAAAAACAGTGAGACCGATAAACTGCTTGTTTTTTCTGGACTGCAGAGAGATTTAAAGAGTTGTCAATACTACAGTTAGTGTGCTGGCTCTGCGTGTTTGTGTGATTGAGTGAGGTGTTAATGACAGTTCTCAAAAGGGCCCCCACAGACTCAGGTTTGTGTTTTTATCCCCTGTGGAGCAACTTCAGATGCTATTCGTTTCATGCCTTCTGAAATCTCTTCTGTTTTGTTCTCTTCAGGACGCTTATATGTGTATGTATACATTAGGTATTTGTGCAAATCTTGTATGTTTGCAAAGAGTGTTTGTCCTGTCTGAATCTTCTGTGTGAGTGTGCACGCATCACCATCCTCACAGGTTGGTCTCAGTGTGTGGTAGCTTCTAATTGGGAATTCGGTACAGCTGTCTTGTCTCCAGCATTTCCCTTATTTTTTGTTCTGCCTTTTCTGCCTCTACCAAACAGACACATGCAGAGGGAGAAGGAAAATAGCGGTACTTCACAAGTCTTTAAATTAATTTCCCATACTCAGTTTAACATCTTAAGGTGCTCGAAAAAAAATGAAACCTGACCTGGACTGATTCCAGAGCAAAAAGGCAGTTTACTATGAATTTAAGAAGATAGCTTAATTTCCCTGGTACATTAAGTTTATCTGCCAAAAGGGTTCTCTATGAAGTTTAAATCATCAGCTCCAAGGAACACTAAGCGGTGCATACAGGAGTCTGCATTACAGCATCATAACACTTTATAGTCATAACAAGGAAAACAACCACAAGTTAAAAAAGCCCTTTTTTAAAAGAATGCTGCAAATAAAATGTCTGTCAGTCATTTAGAAAAAGTTAAAAGGTTTAGACACAGTGCTCTCTTGTAACATTTTTGGGAAAGAGTGGATATTTTTTAAGCGTCTGATGATCTGACAGCTGACAACGCTGTCATGTTCATTTGTAAGCGTTTAAGCACAACAGAGTGAGACAATCAAATTTAGAGCAAAAAGCAGCATGAAAGCCACCTAAAGGACCCTTTTGACAAAAGATATTTCAACATGTTTATACCACCATAAAAGGCTTCTGTAGTTCACCTAATCTTTAACTAAACTGCAGTCAGTCCTTATATGATTTTCCTCCTGCTATGACAAGCTAAAATATAGATAGATAGATGGACGGATGGATGGCTAGATAGATGGGTAGGAGTAATGAGTCAGTGACAAGTGTGAGCAAGATAGACAACAAGTGTGAGTTAAAGCTGGTGAGTGTGAGGGAAATTGCCCTTGTGCTTCTATTTAGATTCTGCTCACGTTCTGCTCTGTCCCCAGACGTTAAAAGTGTGTCCATAGTTTGGGCGACCGGGGGAGTGATTGGAAATGTCAGCTGACAACAGCACTTTTCACTGACACTCTGAGAACTGGCACAGAGACAGAGAAGGGGGGGGGGGGGGGGGCAGAGAGAGAAGGATGGAAGGGGCGGATATGAACTTGAACAAGCATCAATACGGATGAGGATGACAGAGTTCAAATAGTGTTCGTGTGTGTGTGTGTGTGTCAGTATTAATAGACTCTCTTCCTGTTATTTACTGTATTAATGCACATGAATGATCTATGAGTGAGTTTTTGCATGCACATGCATATGAGTGAGTGACCACAAACTGCCACTTTATTTCCAAAAGCTGGAGAGAGTTAGATCCTCAAAGCTTTGAGTGGTTCCCAGCAGCCCCCACTGGCCAACCATCTCCCCCACTGACCTTTCCAAAATGTTACTGGCCACTTGGCACGCTGACTGAGTCCCTAATGAAACTTTTACTGGCCCCCATGTTTTACCCCATTTTTCCAGAACGCCTCCAGGGCTACGCTGACATACAACTGACTGCAGCTGACACATGCAGAGGATGGGTCGACATGTGAGACATCTTCACATTTCAGTATTTCAGTCGTGATAGTAAACTGGGACTTGTATATCTTTTTTTAAGTGGTTGGATCCATTAAGTGTTGATAAGTAACAAAAATATTAATAAATAAAAACTGTAATTCCATTCGACCTCCCCCGCCTCTTATCTGCTGACCTCTATAGATAGACATCAGCTTCTCGTGACCCTGAACAGGATTAATCAAGTCAAAAAAATGGATAGATAATTTGAAATGATCGATTTCCAGAGAAACTTATATCTGCTACTGTTAATCGAGAGTTAACGTTAACCAGTGAGGTCAGTGAGTTGGTAAACAGCAGCTAAACTGCTAGCTGTTGAATTAAATGCTTTTTGGTTCATATTTCTGTGTTTTGAACATATTGATATGGCTAACAGCAAAACAACATATGCCCCAGTGATCTTTACTGTTTCTCCAGCACTTATTGCAGATATAAAAACAGGCTTCATATAAAACCAGGAGAAGTTTACCAACTCCAATGTAACTTTGACCAGTCAGTTTGAGAAACAAGACATTTACAGCCATGACAGTTTTTTAAAGCCGAGCAATTTCTCAGCAGGAAAAACTATTCACCTACATGTATTTTTGCACAGAGTACAAATAGAGTGGTTCATGCTGAACAAGGACTTTTATGGAAAATAGATATTGCTGATGCAAGTACAGCTGCCTGTTGGCTCAGAGGCAAACTCACAATCCATTGACAAAATATGAACTGAAGAACAATGCTGCTAATCAGTTTAAAAAACATGCCATCAGTTCGTTCAAAAGAACTAGCTTTCTGATGAAAACACCTTTTCAATACTTTTGCTACTATTCTTGCAGACTATTAGATTTAATAGGGTACTAAGATAGATAGATAGATAGATAACTCTCTGGCATTACACAAGATTAACTTCATCACAGGGGTCTAAAACCTCTGTTGATGGACAGCAGAATGTGTCTGCCCTAACATGAGTACATAACATGCTTGTTTGGGTGTTTCTTTTTTCCTTCCTCTTAGGAAGCAGGGAAGAGAAACACGCAGGTCAAGAGCAAACTGTTGAAACTCATTTGAAGCTGCTGTTTGACTCACAGCACTAATGACCACGGGCAGAACTGAACTGAGCAGTAATGAACTAAATTCACTGGCAGGTGCTGCTTAAGGCATCTGCAGAGCAAGGACAAGAACAGAATAGAACAGAACAGAACAGAACAGAACAGAATAGAATAGAATAGAATAGAATAGAATAGAATAGAATAGAATAGAATAGAATAGAATAGAATAAACTCACGGTTGGCAGAGTTTGATGAGGTCCTGATCAGTTGTGGCAGGTGGCAGGCCTCTGATGTACAGGTTGGTTTTACTTAGTTGCTCCACTAGCCCTCCTCCATGACCTCCACCACCACCTCCTCCTCCTCCTCCTCCTCCTGTCGTGCCAGGGCTGGGGGAGGCCATGGGTGGAGGGGGAGGGGCATAGGACTGCTGCAGAGACCAAAAAGAACAAAAAAGAAAGTCACATTTATGTTTCTGGTTAGACTTATTTCCTGTACAGTACTTAATGGGCATGGATTTGATTAGAGAGAACCACCCATTATTTTTAGGTTTGTATCCTAAATCTACCCAATCAAACGTCCGCTTTCTGCCCAACTCACATCCTGCCGAGTTGTGTTTTCCTCTCCCACATCATTCTCTTGATTCAGCAGGAAGCACATCAAATTAAGGAAGCAGGATATGAGAAGATTAGATTAGCGGTGCTTGGTGATTATGGCACCACGTTTTACCGCAGAAACTTGCATGAAAAACAACCACAACAGTCCAACTAAGTGCAATAATTTCAGCACTTAGCATACATTAACTCAAGGCCAAACACATTGCTATGACTCGGGACAGAAACTACATGCTTACAGTATTGTTTGATTTTATACAACACATTGTCACTAATCAGCCAGCTTTGACTGTTAGGAAGTCTTGTAAAGTAAGTAGGTATGATATTATAATGTGAATAAACTCTATGCACATGTAAAAGAAGCACTTAATGTTGCTCTAATTTGTTTTCAGACTGAAGCAAACACAGAAAAGTAATGAAAAACAAAACAGCGCTGAGGCCAGTACTATAATATATATTTATTATATTTTTGTCCTGCTTCCTGCTGTGGGTGCATAACACAGCCTATGTCTGGCCTGAGCACTATATCACACTTTAACTTACTAAAACATCTCATATTGGCCTCCACTGTCCAATTACACAGCTCAATACTGACTAAATGGCTTAATAAGATGACCGGCTCTGGCAGGGAGGAAGGGGAGTGCAAGGATTAATGAGTTTCTGGCACTGATGGAACACCCACCCTTGTTTTAGCCTCAGGCAAAGCATTAAGCTACGTTCGGAGGAAATAAACATGACAACAGCACTGAAAACACTCTGTCTTGATGTTTAGAGCAAAACAACTCCACTTTCTTGACAGTCTCAACTTGAGTCCCACGGTGGAAAAAGTGGATAAATTAAGTTCCAAAAAAAAAGAGAGTCTGTGGGTTTAGGCAAAAGAATCAGATGAGGTGGAGGATATGTGCTTAAGTGCTGTTAAAGGAAATATCTCTGAAAGTGTTCATGAAAGTGAGCTGGTGTGAGCTGGTGTTTGTGGTAATGACAGGCTGTCACTGCAGAGCAACACACAGCCTGAGCCAGCTCTGATAATAATCCATTACCTGCATGTTCCTTAACTTCCCAACACACACACACACACATGCTGAAGGCTAAGAGAGCGTTAACAGGATTCAGCACATGAATAACAGACGAGCAGCTGTAAAGGAAAATAATGTCTTCTGGGCTAATGCTTCACACTAACTGGACAGAATGAAATTTTTGACAAAACAAAACATGACAAAGTACAGCAGAAAAACAAAAAAATAGTGGTGCATTTTTTTGTGTAGGGATTACTTTTTTAAATTAACTGCCAGTACAGAACATACTGAGAAGACATTGCCCTTAGGTTTTTAAATACAGACTATACTAACAAAAGAAGCAACTACTGTTTGTTGGACACTTCATCGTACAAGGAAGTGAAAAAGCTCCATTATTTCTCTTTACATGATCATTTTGATAATAATGCCTCAGAACAAGCCTTTCAACATTGGACTGCTCTGACAGACAACACACAAGCAAGTTCATTGGAAAGAGGCAGGTACATAAAATGATGTTTTCTGAAATCTCATGCCACTTTGCAAGAATCTAAATATCTGTACATCTGACTGAGTTATAGCCATGTTTGTGTTGACCCAGGTTATTTAGTTGTGGTGGCCATCTGAAATAGGGCAGCCTCCAAAAGTCAATGAACTGTAGATGCACACCCAATGATTACTTTCTGAGAGTTTCATTAAAATCCACCCAGTTGTTCTTGAGATATTTTGCGAACAGACGTTGTTGACGCCAATAGTTGATGCCAAAGTTTTGAGCAAAGATTTTGTGCAGTATGTATCACTCAGAGTATGTGTTGGAGATGATATTCAGCTGCTATCACAGCCAATTTGAGCTCAATATCCATAAAATTGGCTTAAGTTATGGTCCTTTTTATGTTTGCAATGTTTGCTTAGCTGTGGTGGCAATCTTGAATAGAGTTCTTCAAATGTTGATCAGTTGTAGATGTACTTCCAATAACTACTATGTGAGAGTTTCGTTAAAAATCCATTTTGTGGTTCAAGAAATATCTCGCTAACAGATAGACATGGAAACACTGGCAAAACAGCAGATGTAAAACCTTTAGAGCATTTGTTGCACACGTTATATTCTTACAAAAGTGAATAAAATAAAAGTGAATGCACACACTTTCTTTACCCACACGCCTAGCCTTATCTTGGTACATTCATCTCATTCAACCGTGATCTGGAACAGAAAAAAAAATACATTTTTCGCTGTCACACACACAAATGTTCAGGTATTCACAAATGTCTTTCTCCTTTCTCTCATCTCGCTGACATAACACACACAAACACACACCTGGTCAAAGGCCTTGCCTAGGGAGCCTCTTTCAGGCAATTTGTGCAGCTGTCGGGGTTGGGCAGATAGTGAGCAGTGTGTGTAACATGTCAGAGGCTGTGATACGGGAAACTCTTTGAAACATTAAAATCTCTCTTTCTAGCATCCACGCTTCCCACTACCTTCTTCCTCTGTCACCGGCTGTCAGTTCTGACACACGAGTTGCTCAGTCCCCTGCTCTTTTCACCCCTGCCCATCCACTTTCTACGTTCACACCGTTTCTATACATCTTGGCACCAGCTCCACTTTCTCTCTTTTCTCTTTAAGGATTAGTCTGCAGTCGTGTGTGTGGACTGAAGGCTGCCTCTCGGCTGGTATTGTTGACACACTCGCTACAGCGGGGCAGCCTCTCTCAGAGAGGAAAAAAAAAAAAGAAAATGGCTCGGAGGCACTGACACAAACTGTCACACAAAGCAAACACAGTTACAGGGTTGCTTGGTTCCATGCATGACCGAGCCATGAAGAGGTAATGCACCACAACACACCGCAACACACCAATCCACTGTGACATGGGTCTGCGGGATTTTTCTTTTCTGGCGCCACAAGGAGTCGAAAATATTGCAGTTACTTATCCAAGACCTTGAAGAAACAAACTTTAAATTGCCACAGCTGAGAAAAATAACGCAGTGAAAATATATTTTAGGCTTGTTTGGGCACCTCTTTGAAAAGCTGCCTCTTGCATTAACTCGTGATTTTTTATTTATTTATTTATTGCAGAATATCAGCATATCATCAGCTTGTCTGTATCAGCCAGATATAGTATTTTTCCTTTAATCTCCAGTGAATCACTACACTTTAAAGGTGGACATTATGAAAACAGTTGAATCGTGTTGCTAAACTGAAATTGCCTTTTACGTGTGCATCAAAATCTGTAAAGGGCTAAATCAAGTCAACACAGTACACAATTTCTCCAAAAATCCATCCCCAGCACTTTTGTTCATTTTGATATTTGATATATTGAACTAATTTTAACACGCCCCATCTTTGCTTTTTGCAGCTGATGCGGTTCTGTTGGCATCTTCAGGCCATGACCTTCAGTGTGCACTGGGCCGTTTCATAGCTGAGTGGGATGAGAGTCAGCTCCTCTCTGTCTGAGGCCATGGTTTTTAACTGGACAAAAAGTGGACTGCTTCCTCTGGGTTGAGGATGAGTCTTTGCCTTAAGCGGAGGTGTTCAAGTATCTGGGTGTTTTGTTCACAAGTGATCACGGGATGGAGTGTGAGAATGTCCAGTGGAAGGGAGCCTTGTCTACAGTAATGAGGGTGTTGCTCTGGCCCGTCATGGTGAAAAAAAAAAAAAAAAAAAAACTGAGCTCAAAGGGGAAGCTCTTGCTTTACTGGTCCATCTATGTATGTTCCACTCCTCACCTATGGTCACAAGAACTGGATGCTGACCAAAAAAAAATAAGATAAGAAGGTGGCCATGCTCAGCCTTATCCTGTCTGGCCTGGGAGCTCCTTGAGATGCCTCAGGAGGAGGTGAGGAGTGTCACTAGGGTGAGGGACGTCTGAGTTTCCCTCCTGAATCTGTTGCCTTCATGACCCAGCCATCCATCCATCTATCATGCATGCATGGATGGTTGGAGGGATGGGCAGAACCAGCTTTACACACATATATATATATATATATAATATATTTTGATATAATAAAATAATGACTTTGCTATGGAAGTACAATGATGTTCAGCTGGTGTTTATTCTACTGTATATTTTTGTTTAGGTCTTCCATTATTGTGTACTGTTTTAAAACTCAAAACATCTTTTTAAAATATATTTAGGCTTTTTAGTGTTTTAGCAGTAGTTTGATTATAATGTAAGTCAACACACTCTATCGTGTTCTCTACCTCCCCTTGCGCATACCTGCACATAAAAATTAAAATATCTACTAATAACTGGTATAAATAAACTATAGCTATAACATTGGCATTATAGTAATATCTGATATTAACAGCAGCAGTCAATATAAGTGCAAATTGTGTGATACAGTGGAAGTTGTTTTTGTTTTAATAGCACAATACAGTGAAACTGTGGTATTTTTGCTCCACTTTATCGTACCACCAGAATCTTGTACTGGGTCATGCCCTTTACCGGCCTAGTGGTGCACATAAAGGCCATAGAAACACACTGTTTATGTGTTTCTGGACTCCTAACGGACTCTTTCTTCTTGTTAATGGCACACACAGCTATGTTGAGAAGTGGGTTTTTATTGGATCTTACAAAAATGAAATTTCTCCTCTTAAAGAACTTCCTGTTCTGGTCTCATTTAACTGTGGAGCCACAGAAACTATAGCCACAGCACAGTTCCTCCATCTATCTTCATGAAATATGTATTACCAGAGGCTAAGTGACATATTGACTACTACCGTGGTGAGTTTGTGTACTACTGTAGTCGGTGAGATAACCCCTGACACAGCTGAACAGGAACGTGTACAGCTTGGCAGTCTGTAACATTTAAAAACAAGGATGAATTGCTTTTTTTTTTCTTAATTAAGTTTTTTTTTTTTAATCCATCTTGGAATTAACAAGCTTGCTGCTGATGACATAAAACATATGTTTTACCTTACACACAGAAAATGTTTAATAATAGTTTACCTCATCATAGTGAACCCAAAAACATTAAATGCAATAGTTTAGTTTTTGCTGATTATTAGCATCCTACTCTACATCTGATCCTTCACCTAGGGACAGATTAGTACCCACATAACACCCACATAAAAAGGCTTCTAACAAAACATGTAGGGTTGTAAATAAAGGCTTACCCTCAGATGGTGGTTAAAAAGCTTTGTATTTTGCAACCAAAAAGAAGACCGGAAAGCTCTAAAAATGTGAATATATCAACATACAAGCTGTCTGACAGTCATTATGTGCATTCATTATAAGCTTATTAGGGCTTTTGTGAGTGATCTGGAAGTACTGGTCTGGATGAAGATGCTGAACATGGCCACAGAGGGTGAACTTTAGATGACCGGTCAGATAAAAGAGGGAGAGGGGGCAGACAGTGAAATGGTGAAAGATGAATGACGGATGAAGAGAACTAAACTCAAAGGGAAAGGAGAAAAACACCAATGATGAGAAAAAGAAAATAATGGGAGACATGAGGGTGGGGGGGTTGTTCCAGCCACTTCCGATGCTTCCTGAAACAGAGGAAAGAATGTGGGCTATTTTTGGGTCTGGCGCTGAGATTCCCTCTTACTCTCAGTGCCTTTTTAAGCTGAGCAGCGGAAGGGTTTAAGGAAGAGCTTATTAAAACATCAGAATAGTAACATCACATATGATATACTATCCATTTGGAGGTCACAGAAGAAGAGAAAATAAGCTTCGACTAATGCTTGTCAGAAACTTTGGGGAGACAGCAAATCGCCTTTTTGGGAATCTATAAATAAATTGATCGCCAAACTATTTCATCCAGGTCTCACTGGCTTCAGGCTGCTGCTGGATCTCACCAGCATTACACATTAAAACAAAATGTTCTACAAAATTTAGAAGAAATGAAAGGAAAATGCTTTTTTTTTTTTTTAAAGTTAGGAGAAACACATACGACTGCAGTAAGTTTGGCTAAAGCTTCACACTGGAAATGATAATCTCCTTGGAGAGAAGCCCAACGATATCCAACACTGGATACTTACAGCTTTCCACGAGTCAAGCAGAGGAATGTGTGCGTTAGAGGAACAGCCTACGGTGAGATTAGTCTAGAGGGTAAATGATATGCCTGGGGATATTACACGGCAGGGTTATTTAATAAAAGCATTTTAAAGTCCAGTTTCATGGGCAGCTTAGAATTCCTTGAAAAGGATCAGCAGTTCTTTGTCCTTCTGAGGTCCAGCCCCGATTATGAGTTGAGACAATCAAAAGGCTCTTTTTATGCTATACATATCTGTTCAAAGTTTTTTAAAACCATATTTTAATGTATAGTGTATAATATATATATATATATATATATATATATATATATATATATATATATATATATATATGATTCTGGTTTCTTTTGGTTTAGGTTTATTGTTGTCTTCACATTTTGTCTTGTTTTCTGTACCTCTGTCATCATTCACTTCTCCTCAGTCTCTCTCTTGTCTGCCTGCTACGCCCATCTACACCTGCCCCAAGTTGTGTAATCATCTCACCTGTGCCCACTTTCCCTAACTGCCTCCTGTCTTTAAAACCTGGTCATCTCCTCCACTTACTCACTGGTCCGTTGTCGCTTCATGCGCTGTCTGGTTGTCCCTCTCGTCTTGTGTCTTGGATTTTGGTTACGTTTAGTTTTGCTGCCACATCAGCCTTTGTTTTCTTTTTAATAAATTAGTTTCTTTTTATTTAAAGCAATGAGTCTGCGCTCTGGGTTCATCTCTCTCTCCACCGATCATGACGATCATTCTTCTTGTGTTTACATTTCACACCAAGTGTGCTTTATGCGCAACCACCACACCTTGTTTCCTGTTTTTGGTCTGTTTTCATGTTATGGCAGAGTTAAAGAATTACATAGAGGCCTGGCATTCTACAACAGCTTTTTGGGTAATTTTGGGGGTTTCTGTATGAATGAAGAGATTTGGATCTGTGTGGTTTTAGAGCAAACTGCTCCACTGTTGTTTTGATTTCGAGGGCACAAAATGATGGTGGGCATGTGCAATAAAATCTGCATTATCACTGATTTGAGTTTACACAAAGAAACCAAAGATTAAGGCTTTTCTTTTTTTTAAATCTCCACTTTGGAAAGCGATTTTAAACTTTTTTTTTTTCAACCAAAAGCTCTGTTTGTCTGTAGACAAGAGGCGCAAACGCAGCAGAAAATTTTCATTTTGAAAAAACATCCAGTGGAGTGCCTCTGTGTAAATCTAACTGTAAGTTAAAGAGGGTGTCATCTTATTCTGTTTGACACTTTGAAAGTAAAATATTGAAACTGGATCAACCTACAGCGAATACAATGTTTAAAGATATATAACAGACAATTCTGAGGATTAGAATTGATCCCCTTGCCACTCTCAACCAAATTAACTGGATTGGTTGCTTAATAGGAGTTGTGTAAAATAATGAAATCTGATTGTTATTGATTGTTAAACTTATCTTATTGTTCCTGTCAGTAAAAATAGTACCGTATCAAGCTATCTGAAGCTTTTTAAAAATGTTCACAAAAAGCACAAAAAGATGATAATTATGGAGCAGCAGCTGTTTAAATCTGTGTATTTGTTTCAAAAGTAAAGGTCAGTATCTTTTCAGTTTGTTTGATTTTATGTTTTATCACCTAAATATTACCAACATTTGCTGAAGTAGCTGCCTTTGATTTTTCTTTTCTTGTTTTTTTTTGTTTGTAAAGTTACAGTTGTGGATCCAATTGTGTCTCTGAAACTTTTTCTAATGTTGTAGATACCAAAGCTAAAACAATTCTGACAGTGTAATTTTCTTGTTTTGCTTATTAGAAGTTAGAGGTTTCGTCGGACTCTTTCTGTCAGGGCCGTGGTGTCGCTGCAATCCATCTGTGTCTAACTGGGCCAAACCCACAGGACCAATAACTATATTATATAAATGTAAAATGTTCTGTAACTTCAGGTTCTGGGAGCCTGCTGACACACTGCACTTTTTTAAATAAATAAATAAGTGGATATGATGTTTTATCAGGATGTCTGCAAATTTCATCAGCCCACATTTCAGATCACCGTGAGGTCAGTTAAAATGGAGAGATTATTAATTAAAATGCAGAAAGAAGACCAACTGAAATATAGATTCAGCGATGGGTTAATCTGTAATTAACGAGAGATTGTGACATTTTAAGGTCGGTGAGTTAAAAAAATCAAGTTCAAATGTAAACCAGCTTCTTTGACTTACAGTTGAAAAAAAATCTCTCTAAATTGCTCCCAGATAAACAAAGTTGTTCCTCTTGTGTCATATGAACATCCATTATTGGCAGGAAGGTCTTTATTTCGGAGCTAGTTTTGCAACAGCAACACTAACATTGTTCTTGTGCTTAGGTTCATCTTTACATCATGACATTTTCCTGTATTTTTCCTCATGCCTCTCCGTTGTGCAGCTCTCACCTCTGCGTTGATTTCCTCTCCTCGCTGTCCCTGCCTCCCTCTCAAACCAATCCTTCACCGTGTCCCCCTCAGAAGATCAAGTCGACTACACTGCTTCCCCAGTGGAACGCCGTGTTCCAGCCTTCCACCCCTCCATCGTTCGTGTTAACATCAGCAACAGCAACATCAACACACAGTCGGGATGTCATAAACACGTTGCACAAACATCCCCGGAGGACATCCAGTTTGGACTTGGTGCTCAGTGACCTGGTGAGAGATAAGGAGGTGATGGAGAGGGGCTGTGGTAGGTGGCTGAACTCTCAGCACATTCCTGTGGATGTTTTGTTTTTTTTCGAAGGTCAGGAAGAGGTGAGGCGTAGGCTGAATGTGAGTATATGGGCAAGCTGTTTAACTTGAGACTGATCGGAATTGGAATTAGCCCGGTCAGCTACGGCTCTAGGGATCAAGGCAGAGCGAGTGTTTGTGTTGAGGTTAAGGGAAATGTTGGTTTTAAAAAAAAGAAAAAAAAAAAAAAAAAGAGCACCGATGTGAGCTTTAGCGAGAACATTTATTATTTGGTATTCTGTGTGTGTATGTTTATGTGGTCACATAATATCATTCTGGAGCTTGACTTGGAATACGGTATTGTTACAGTTCGTCCTCTCGTATTTACTATTGTTTTTACCAGTAAACTGAGAAAAGAAAGACGTGACAGTTGCTTATTGTTGAACAATTTCTGATCAGTATGTGGATGCTCTTGATGTACTGATTTAAAATGCATTAATATGACAAAAATATAATGTGCAAAACACACTTGTGTCATGGTTCTGAGTTTTCTTGTGCATCAGTGTGGCTTTCCCATTGAGAACTTCAACAATCTGAAGCAGGACTAGCCAAGCTGGCTTCATGCTTAAGCTATGACTGTGATCCTGAAAAGTCCATGGAAACCACCTAGCACAGACGTAAAACCCATGATAATCACATTGGGCTAGCATGGCATGATCTTCTAGTAAGTAGTTTGCTCCTGAGGCAGTCTGAAAGAGTTGTGCCCAGAACATGGTGGGACTGTGGGTATATCTGGTACTGTAATATGGTTAGCAAGGGAGCATGCTTCTGATGTATAGAGCAAGATGACAGTGCAGGAGAGCATCTTGGTGATGTGCAAAACTTTTCTGATCAGAACATTACTAAAGTTACCACATGTAGATACTGAGTAAGGCAATAGTAAAAAAAAAAATTGCACAAACCTAAAAGATTGTCAGTTAATAAGTTCAGAGGTTATACCAAATTACACAGCAGGTGTTTTGATTAATTAATGATATAAATATGATAAACTCATTTTTATCAACATAGAAAAGGTTCTGGTTTGCTTTGTTAAGCCATTCATAAAATCCACTGAAGCAGGATTTTGGAAACTGTAAAAAGCCAATCTGGAGGAAAAGCTGCTAGCTATCACCCAAAGAGAAGTTGAAGTCAGAGAATTTTTGTACCCTGTCAGATCTTGAGGCACGTGTGCTTAAAAATTGGTCTAGGCTGTGTTTCCAAAAGTAGACTATAAGTATAATAAAAGGCCTTAACAACAAATCTCACATATGGGATATGTTTGCCATCTGCAGTAATCACAGCAGCTATGAACTCCAACCACAGTAAAGGGGCTGACCTTCCGTGCTCATACTGAAGAAAACCCTCACTGAGTGAAGTCCAAGGAAAACATTCCACTACATTGTACTCCAGAACCCACCCAGCTGATTTTATCTCCACCTTTCTGAGTCTGTTCCATAAAGAAAATGCTATATTCCTCCTTGCAAAATGCATGACCTCCAGAGTGCAAGTTACAAAACCTGAAAGGGGGAGGGGAAGAGGGGGGATTCCACAAAGCTCTATTATTATGTATATTTATGCAAATGCAATGTGAGTTTATTCAGAGGGGTCGTTTTAGCTCCTCCTCTCACTAGCCCTGATTAGTGTTCAACCCAGAAAAACCCTGCATGAACAGCAGGGGTGGATAGAGCCAGTGAATGGTGATTGGTCTAAAAATGACTTATAGAAGAGGGAAAAGTTCAGAGAATTTATTGCTCTGCAGTGACCCCCTTTAGGTTCGAAACTAAGCTTTATTAAAACATTTTTTTGGTAACAACTAATAAGCTCTGAATGTCTACTTATAAGGTGCACTGGGTAGTATCTGCTGCTCATCATCCAGCAGTTGCTCTATCCATTTCTCATCTCTTTTCTGCTTGCATTATAATAATCTCATCTTATCCTCTTGTGTCTCTCACGTGTTCGCTGTTCTAGTTTGACATTTGGCTTTTCGCCTCCTTCTTCATTTCCTCACGTTTTGTTTTTAACTTTCCTCACAGCCAACACCCTCTGTCCTCTCCTCTTTTTCCTTGCCCATCATCTGCTTTGCTCTCATCTCATCTTCTCCTCAGACCTGCCTTTCTCCAAAACTCATGCCCACCTCCCCATCCCCTAAGCCACCATACAGGAGATTAAAATATGAGGAAACAATCAAGCTCCGGCTCATTTGCATATGAACAGGGGGCAGACAGGCTAGTGCAGACATGACAACAGAAATCCACTGCGGAGCTTCTTCCTCTTTTTTTTTTTAAATCCCAGGAATGACTTTTTTGCCGTATTTTTGTCGAATGAGAAGAACAATCCTCTGGCAGTCCTTTCAGGCAGTCAAATTACCATGAGAATAAGACACCATAAGAAAAAGATAGAATGCTTATATAGCGTCAGGTCAAAGAATGGAGACTATAGAATAAGTATTCAGACGGAATAATATTTTTCCAAGGCAACAATGAGCAGCAGAATAGATACAATTTGGTGTGTGTATATGTGTCTGAGCGTGTGACTGCACAGGCTTGTGTGTGTTGGGTCCATCCTCTCCTAACAATAAGAAACTGAACAATAGAAATTGGCATGTGTCTATGAATCGTATCTTGAGGAGGAAACAATCATAGACTCATTAGTGAATCAATTAAAATGACTCTAAACAAAGTAACTTGACAAGTCAAAGCACACAATGCAATATTTAAAAAAAAAATCCTGCTCAGCAAAAAGCAGATATGCCACGAAATCAGGTGAATAGATCTAAAATAAAATAAAAAATCAGTAATGTATTTTCCACTTTATATTTTCAGAACACAGATGCAGACTCATTAAAAACAGGCAGAACCTGATTTTTGTTTCAGTTTTTGTGCATCATTTCCCCCTGGTATGCGCTCTGCCTCAGCATTGCATTCACAAAGCAAATGGCAACGTGCCGGTGTAAATACGCCCATCAAGTTCAGCAGGTGTGAGCAAGTGGCACTTTTTTTATGTGAGATCGCGGTTGTCCTTGCTGCACAATACAGATATGACTTACTGTCAAAAACACAGCACGTCGGAAAGAAATGGAGAAGAAGATAAACATGTTTTCCTCACGGTTTCCTTCAGGTCTTAACAGATGAAGTACAGAAAAACGGCTTAAAGCTGCAGGAACATCCCACTGTCTCAGGATGGGAATCACTTTTGTGATGGCATTTCTAAATCAAGGAGTGACATTTGGCGCTGTCCTAACCTTCATTGCATCCTTCGATTTTCGCCCAATAAATATTTTTAAAAATGAGTCCTAGACCAAAGGATGCTGGCTGTGTTCCTCTCTGCCCAGGGAGAAGAGTTGGGACCTGACTTCACCCTCAGCATGTCTACCAACCAGAATAGCTTCATCGTGCACCTCAACTGTGATGCACGATGAAGCTAAATCTTATTTCTAATCCTCAGAGTTGTCTGTTATATGTCTTTATTTAAAGTTAATTACTTTGGGTCATTATGATGAACTTTTGGATGTGAAGCACTTTCTGTTAAAATGCTCTTTAATCAATTTATTTTTTTGTTCTGAATGTGAAACAGCAACAACTGAATTTCACACACATTTATAATAATTTCTTTGTAAACACAACAATGTCTGACACTTTTCTCTGGGAGAGAAGATGACTTACTTTTTAAAAAAGTTTTGTGTAGGCAGCAGTGCAGCAGATTGCTCCTCTACTTCTGGTTTCTTTGAGAAACAATTACCGCCAGCTCTCAGGAGACAGTACATATTTTATGCTAAATGTATGTCGCAAAAGGTGCTTGCTTTTGAGAAATAGATGCTTTTAGCAAAGTCTGCAGTTTACAGAAAATTCAACAAATATTATCCACAGTTCCCAAACCCACAATTACAATTATTTAATCTAATTATCTTATAATGAGAGAGGATAGAATTATAGCTTTTTGGTCAAACCTTATAAATGTAAAGATGTGTTAGCTCTCTGAGTGCGTGTTAGGATAGCTCTCAGCTACTACCACACTAAAGTTTAGCTCAGTATCTGTAAAACTGGCTGTTATAGCCATTCATGTGTTTGCTAAGGCTCACTGTCTGTGTACATCCAGTGATTATTCTCCGAGAGTTTCATTAAAATCTGTCCAGTGGTTCATGAAATATTTTGGGAAGACAACAAACAAACTAACACATGCATGCATATGGGCGAAAACATTATCACCCGCAACATACAGCATAATGCTAAACAACATTCTCCACACTGTGTGGAGTATTGGCAACAAAGTCTGAATTTGTTTAAAGATCTAAAAATAATAATATTTCTTGGTAAAAACACACAACCAATATTTACTTTTTTTTGTTAAAAAAATTTAAATAAACTAATAAGTTACAGGATTAAGTTACTTGTGTGTTTGGGTTTTTTTTTGTTGTTGTTGTTGTTGTTTTTTAGAAAACTTTCTCACTTTCTCTGCAATTTAAATATGTTTCAAAATGTGACTTTACAAAATTACAAATGCACTGTGACATTTTGCTGGTCATGAGATGTTTGTCTGTGTGTTCACCAATGGGAGCTGTACTGTAAACAAACTCAAAGCTGACGTGGCCTATTTCCCACACAGTAACTTAACAAAAGTCATGTGAAACAGCTCGACACGTGAACTCTTGTAAAAAGATTGTTCCTTGTGAACTTTCAGGTTTCGATGCTCTCCATATATGTCTTTCATCATTTGATTCTTTGAGCACTGCAGGTTTTAATGGTAATTTTAGGTGAAGTCGTGTTGCGGCATCAATGCGGCACTAAATTGATCCAGGCTTTGCTAATGTAGTAACAAGGTTCGATACGTCTCTCTCTCTCCATCAGACTGACCAGGTCTGATTTAAACACAGTTATCTTGTCTGCTCCCGGGGTCACTGACCGTTCAATATTACTCAGCCACCTTCCTTCACTTTCTCCCTCGGTTTTCCTTTTTATTCCGCTCTCGCTGCGCTAATTAAATTCCTTCATCAAATCCGAGAGGAGCAACTACTCGGGGAATGAGAGAAGAAAGGGGAGGGGTGGGAGGTGAGAGGGTAAGAGGGAGGCAGGAACAGAAGAAGGGAGGAAGAGATCAGAGTGTAAGAACATATTGAGTGGAATCCAAGCTCTCTGACTGAGATCAGATGATGACCTGGGGATATCTGGAGGGAAAATCCATAAAAGGGTATCAGAACAAAGGTAGAACTCTGTCAAATTGTTTTTTTTTTTATTATTTCTCGGGTGGAAGATTAGACAGAAACTCAGAAAGAATGGTCCATAGAGAAATTCATAACACAGCTGCATATGTGATGGGAGTTAGGGCTGATAATTGTACACAGGAGATATTAATTAAAACTGTACCTGAAGTCTACACAGAATCATGCTAAAATAAGGCTCATGTTTTATTTGATGTGCCATCCTATAAATGTATGTTAATGAAGTCAAATGCCAAAAAGAACACAACCACTGAGTATGTATGCAAGGTATTAAACAATTTTTCTAAATAATTTTATCTTTCACCTAATTTGTCTTGTTGAGCCATGACACAGAAGCTCACATGTAAAATTTAGAACTGAACTATTCATCAATTTAGAAAGAGACATGCTTTTTTTCATTTATAAAAAAAACAAAAAACCAACAAAGTGAACTGCATCCACTGATCATAACTGCAGACACTGTGTGTGCTTGGATTGATTTAAAGCGCTGATCAAATTATCTGGGAAAGGTTAAAAGTATCCATTACTGGCTAACATGCTTTTGTTATTGAACACAGGGAGGAAAAGGACAATGCAGCTGGGCCACATACAGCAACAATCAAGCCCGGCTGTATCCTGGAGGCATCGATACAACAAAAGATTCAAAAAGGAAAACCATGTTATGAAAAAAAAAAAAAGATATATGAAAGAAAAAGGCATTGGAGCGAAACAAAAAATTGTTTTTCTTTCTCTAATGCACTTTTTTTGATTAAAAAAAAACTTTCATTCTATCAGTTTAGCCTAGTATAACATTAAAGTTTAAAATTTTAATTTGAACTTTGAGGACATGCAAAAGTACGCCGTGGTTTACTTGTTTAGGCAAAATATTTCAAGGGGTAGTTCAGATCTTTTAAATAGAGGTTCTGTGGAAAGGTTATGAATTAAAATCTTACCTGTTATAGATAGCTCTTTGGACTAGCTCAGTTTGGAGAAATGTTTATAAATTCTGATCGTGGCAACAAGCTAACCTTAGACAGAGTGGGAAAAGGCCGGTGGGTGCCATTTTAAAACAACTCCAGTCTAAAGGATTTCATAGCAATTAGTGCAAACACTATTTTGTAAACCTTTACATAGGAGTCAATTTCATATTACAGTTATTTTCTGTACATAGACATCTGTGGTTATTTGCAAGAGCAGCAGCTAGCTGTAACACCTTTGATGCAGCCTGGGGGATAATACAGTATTTCTACTTGAATAACAAAGTAATGCAAAACTGAACGTTATGTAAAGGTTAATAAAATAGCATTTCCATGATCCGCATTATTGGAGTTGTTTTAAGATGGCAGTAATCCACTTTGGGCTTGGTCCTGCTCTGAACAGCCATTAGCTAAATCCAGTCTGAATACAACTTTTTTTTCTCCTAACTGAGATCATTCAAATAGCTATCTACAGCAGATATGAAGTGTTTAGACCCTTGCTACCAAATTCCACTTTAAAATATTTGTGCAACAACATTTACTCCTGAATGTGTTTACGTGTTGTTCAATGATGCACTTGAAGCTAAGTGGTAAATAGTGGAATAAAAATAACTACAAAGAAAAGAAATGCAGAGAAGGAGAGGATGAAAGGAATCCATATTTGACAAAGGTGGATGAAGGTTGGAGGAAAAAAAGGAGATAGCAAGAGAATAACAGAGGAGGGAAGAAAGGCCACCAGAGAGGTCACTTCTGCTGTTAATAATTTATCCTTTAAAAACCAGTGTGAGGCTTTAATTGGTGCTGTGGCTAATCCTGAAACACACATACACACACCTCGGGGAGGCTCCCAGCAGCTGTGCTGCAGCTAAATTGGCTACAGTGAAGCAGCGACAGCAGTAAGTTCCCTCCAGGTAGAACACAGTCAGCCAAAACAGCAATATCAGGCCTGCCAAGGCCGTCTCATGGATCTGGGCGTGACACTTCTCACCGTCACGTTTGCTATCACGCTCTGAAAGAAAATCTTAGGGCAAATCAAAATGACAAGATGTTAGTCCCCAGGTATGGTTGTTAAGGAGATAAATATTTGGCTCACTTCACTTGTAATCTGCTGTTAGCTGAGGCAGAAGATGCCCTGTGCAGCATTGGAAGCTTTCTGGATTAAAGTCATTTATTTGATGATTTATGGCTTGACTTAGTGCAGACAAAGATGACAGTCTGTAAATTGAATTAGCCTTTTCAAGACCCCAGGCTTCGCTACAATTTGAATTAAAAAAAATAATAATATAAAAGGTAAGCACAGAATCACATTTTGTTCCTATTTTACATTACAGTGAGCATATTTCTGCAGCCTCTAATGTGCTAACAGAAATGATCTAAAGACACTTTCTTACTGAAAAGGTGTTTTGAGGGTTTTACACACTAAATTAAATCTAAGTTTATTGTCCCTGTGAACATAATAGAACAGAAAATATCAGAGTACTCCCAAAGCTCTTGCATCCAACATCTGCTTCTAAAGGTCTCAGGTGTTGCAGCTGTTGTGAAGCAACTACAATCAAATAAATATTGTTTATAATTTGGTCTACATGTAGTGCTGGTGCCTAATACAGAGGAGGCAATAATTAGACAAACGTGAATGGGTTGCTTATTCAAAAGAATGAGCGGAAGAAAAAAGCAACTGACAGCAGTGACCTCATGTCATTAAATGTCAATTGTCTCTTTGGCTATTAAACATCCTTCAAACGCAGAATAATTTGTTTCAGGGAGGACTGTTGCAAACAATAAAATACACATGGCCCACCGGGGACGGCTATGATGCTCTAAATGAGCATTCAGTCAGTAGTTGTCTGTGTCCCAGTAGTTGGCACCCGGTGAGTCAGACCATGACTGGGTCTAAAGGTCACTGAGAATATTTAAAGCCCCCATATTCTATCATACCCCATCATAACTCTGCAGGTGAGATAAACACTTTGGCCATGAGCTGGTTCAAGGAGAAACTGCTCACCAACATTCGTCGTTTATGTAAAGCTGCAAGAGAAACACACTCAAAGGTTGGTTAATGAAGCAGACAAACTTTATGAATAATCATTTTGTCAGAATTCTGCCAAGTCTCGTCAAACCGAAGATGGAAGCATGGCAAACAAACCAGTTCATGGTTATTTCTTTTTAGCTTGAACTACAGCTAACCTTCCTCTTACTCAACAACTAACGAAACAACCATAGAACTCTGGAACCACAAAACAAGAACAAAATCCAATCAGATGCTTTAGAAACACTGAAGGGATAGTTTAGATTATTTAAAGTAGGGTTCAGGGGAAAATTTATGAACAATTAGTATCTTACCTGTTGTAGGGGGCCTTTTGAATGACCTCAGTCTGAAGAAACTGTGTTTAATTATTACTGGACTGATGAGCTAACGGCTATTCTGAGTGGAGCCAAAACCAAAGTGGATTCCTGCCATCTGAAAACGACTCCGACCTCAAAACTTTAAATGAGGTTCACGCAAAGGCTATTTTTTAAACCTTTACATTGCTGTCAGTTTGCATTTTACTTTTTCTCTGGATAAAATATTATAATAGTCCTGCAGGAAGTGCCCCAGACTGTTCTGGAAACCATACAACTAGCTGCTGCTGCTATATGCATTTGCAAATAACCACAGAATTCTCTGTAATCAACCATATGATGCTAAAATAATGTCAAAGTTTATAAAAACAAGTTATGAACGAACTGCTACAAAAACTTTCTGACTAAGGTTGTGACGGCAGTGAAGTGAAATTTATTTGTATAGCACTTTTCAGCAACAAGGTGATCCAAAGTGCTTTACACCACAGAAACAACAACAGAATCAAATACAGAAATAAAAACATCAATCAGGTACATTTTAGCTAATAGTGAGATCGGTGAATAAACTTTCCTCTAAGAGGAGGCATTTGAAATACAGCAGAATCAAATATATAACTATAACAGAGTAATGAATAGTTTTAGCTAATAGTATGGTTGGTATGTCTACAACAGGTAATTTGATTAAACTAACAATCCAGCAATCCATTTTGACCTTGGCTATACTCCAGTAATCCAGTATGAATTAAGCTCTGATTCTTCATGCTGAGGTTGTTCACTGAGCTATCTACAACAAGTAAGATGTTTATAACCTTTTTACTGAAGCCCACATTAAAAGATCTAAACTATCACATTAAGTCAGGCCTGGGCAGTTCCCAGCTCTTTGGCCATACCTGGCTCTATACCTGTCCCCATGTCACCTGCATGAGGTCAAAGAAAAATCAGGGATTACATATTAATAATAATTCTACACACTAACACAAAATTGTGCTTTTAATTTAAACTTGGCTGCTGCAGTGCTTTTATTTGGACAGAGAGGGTACTAGCAGCATCAGGACTTTCTCCACTGCTAAGTGGAGTTTCTAAGAAAGTCCAGTATAAACGGAAATAAAGTCTCATACAGAATGTAGAGCCATGGACAAGACATGGACCTCTACGTGTTTATTTACTGAAGTCAGAAGTAAAGCAGTGAGCTTAGTTTTTAGAGTACAGAAAACTGTTTCAAGTAATACAACTTGAGAGGGGTTATTATCAGACTAAACACAGAGAAATACAGAGCAGGCGTGCACTTCAGAGGCCTCTCTGTCCAAACTTTAAAATCAACAAGGCCTTTTTACCAAGATTTACACATCCAGGAAAGTAGCAGTGAAGATTAGCTTTGTGATACCTCACAAAACACACAAAAAAAAACAATTCTGTTCTCTGATGGGGAGTTTATCAAAGAGAACTTGATGAATGTGCTCTGAAAAAAAAAACAAGGAGAGGAGAAGTTTCCACATGTGAGAAAGCAGCAAATCCAGAAACAGATCCGCTCACTGACAATCAGCTGTCAGCTGTTACCTTGGGTAAGCAACACGACTTCTGTGCACACATTCAAACCCAACAAAAACAAGATAAAAAATTTTATTTCTTTTTTTTATTTGATGCTTGTGTTTGAAATACTGCAAAAACGTACATATTATTTTCAATTTTTTGGAGAATATTTAATATTATCATTAAAAATATAAAGTTTAATTTCTCAATATGAATGGTTCAGAAGTTCTTTTGCTCTGTCTACTAATGGGAGCTAATTAAAATCATATTTTTAGCTAATTCATAAATAGGTGTTTGGCAGATCTGAGCTTTGGCTATTGGTCCAGCCCTCCGCATCAGTCCCATTTCCTTATGTGGTTCTTTGAGAAAAATGAGTCGCCCACCTCTGCTTTAAGTGGTAAGACTGAATTGGGCAAAATTTCAACTGCTGTACAAGTGGAAACATAACATTAAAGGAAGTATGACACCTCTGTGAGGTCATAGAGGTTACTGTTTATTCCTCGCTTGAATAATTTTGCAGAATAGAAACAATTTATTTTCCACTTTATAAATATTAAGTTTATGAGGTGTGCGTGTGGGGAAGGGTAGTCGATGCAGCACCACACTGTGTCAAACCTGCAACGCTCAGTAAACATAATGATTTCAGTAGCTGTCACCTGCGCTGCCACTCAGAGAAACTTTAATCTGTCACAGCAGCTGAAGCCGCATTAAATCTGTGAATCAAACATTCCTAACAGCATGTTTTGGTTTTTGATTTATTTTTTCTTTAATCTGAGACCATGCGTGACAGCATGTGGTGGTTACCAAGAACTCCTGATGTGTCACATTTCAGCTTGTGTTCTTCTACTATGAGAATTACATTTCCAAAAAGAGATCCATCAGAAGTAGTCCAGGAGTTCCTGCAGTCTGAAATCAACAAGTCAGGGAGGTTATCATCCAAACCCCTGGCACCACGAGGATTCATACGTCTCCCAAATCCTATTGTACCATGAAACATCACAGTACATTAGCTACAAGAGGGATTACCCCTTGTTGAAAGTAAAATCAAAAGAGAAGGGGGGATGGAGACACTGGAAGTGTGAACCTGTATGTGAACACATGATGATGCATTCAAGTGAATGTGGAGAAACCATTAACAAGCCATTGCTCTGATGTGTTTGTATGTTACGTTCACACAGCAGGTAAATGCGACCCAGTTCTGATTTTTTTTGCCCCTATGTGTCACACATTGGATTTTTTTCATGACACTGTGAACGTGACAGATCTGATTTTTCATATCCAATCCGGGTCTTTTCCGTATGTGGTACTGAATCAGATACATATCTGATGTTTTTTAAAGCAACAGCATTGTGAACGTTCATTTCGACTGACTTTTACATCGGATGAAAGGACAGAGGTCCTTCAAGTAAAAGTCCCACACATGCCTCTGCACAGAGGTAGCAGCCACAGCTCCAAAAAAGGTCATTGTTACAAATTGCGCTCTTTTCCTTCTCCATCTTCTTTTATCTTTTACTATTTCGATGTACAGTTGGCCTCAATTGGACAGCAACTTCAAAATCAATACACACACGCTAACATTCGTAGCGTCCATGTTTCTTTTGGTAAACTCAGCATGTGGAGTGTGACGTCATATCTTCTTGTATGTATGCGGCCCATTTTGGGAACTCGAGACTGTTCACACTGGAGTCTGATGGAGGTCGCATTTAAAATATATTGTGAAAGACCACACACAAAAAAGAAAACGAGTTTGAGCAAAAAATCTGAATTGAGCATAAAGACTTGCAGTGTGAACGTAGCCTAAGTTCCCTTTTCCCATCAAATACACATTTTCTTCCCTCTTTTCATTCCCTTCCCTTTTTTCTTCCTCCAGCTTTTATATATTCCACTGGTTCACATAATCTTTACATCTCAATTTGCTTGTGCTTAAACACACTCACACACCCTCACACACACACACACACACAAGCTTATCTATTGCAGAGAAGTTGAGCTAGGCTGGCAGACTGAAACCAACAGCTTGTGGCTGTACTTTGGAAGAAAACAAAAAGTCTGTCTCTGCTGCTTTGTCTCTGTTTCGCCACTCCACACTTCTGTCAGCCCCGCTTCCCTTCTGTCTGGGTTTCTCACTCAATCTGCGGTTCATTTAGACTTCATGTCTCTGATTGACTGTTGGGAAGTCCATATTGTCTATTGTATGCTGCTTTTTTAAACTCTGACTGTCATTCAATTTCCTGTCTGCCATCCTGACTTAAAAAGAAGGGGGGAAAAAAAGTCCTTTGTAGTGCTTCGGCAGTATTCCTCTGACAATATACTTTTTCCACAAGAGGAGGATTTGTTCGCTGAATACTGTAGAGATTGGAAAGTGACATTGTGAAAGTAAAAGTTTTCTCTGCACAAAGGCAGCTGACTCTGCTGGTCTCATGTGAATGAGGAAGTGATTCAAAAAAGCTCCCCTCTTTTTATAATATTTTGAAAGATCTTTTTTTTTTTCCTGGCGTCATATCTTCCTTTTTTATCCATATCTTTGCTTTTGTTCTCTCTCATTAGGAGCCATTCTTTTTATCATTTGCTCCATTTTCCCTCTGCTGTGGCGCTTTCAGTTTCTTGGACCAGTATTTGCTTCACAAATACAAATCGCCCATTGTTTCAACACCGTAGCCAGCACCACCCTCTGCACTGTAGAGACACTTTGGGATATGAATTGAGCTATAGGCTAAAATACAAGTGCTATTATGTAATATCCATTATGTTATAAAAGGCCTTTTTGTGCTCACAGCAGTGCACCTGTGAAAGCCTGAACACTGCATAAATGTAGATTAAACACAGATATTGCATCTGTAATGTTCTGAATCTCCTCTGTGCTGATTTGTCGTCAAAAAACCATAAAAAGAGATTTCTGTTAATAAACACGCAAAACTAATATTAACTATAAAAACTAGCATTCTTTGGCAGAATGCACATTACCAGCCAACTAGCATGCAAATGTTTTAAATAAAGAGCTTGTGTGAGCTCTTAGTTCTTGGACTATGTGATGGGGATGACTCTCAGCTACTACCACACCAAACCTTAGCTTATTATCTGTGAAAATGACTAAGGTATAGCTATTTTATGTATGCTAATGTTGAGTTACTGTTGCTGCCATCTTGAATACTGTTGGCTCCAGAAGTTAATCAGTTGCAGACATTTATTTAGTGATTATTCTCTGCAAATTTTATTAAAGTCTGTCTGCTGGTTCATAAAATATTTTGCTAACAGACTCCATTTAATGGCAGCATTTTAAATAAAGATTTTGTGCAATCTGTTTGTGCTCAAAGTATGAGTTGAGGATGTCTTTCAGCTACTTCCATGCCAAACCTTAGGTCAATTTCTGTAAAACTGGCTGAGTTATAACCATTTATTTGTTTGCCAAAGTCAGCTGTGATGGCCACCTTGAATTGATTTCACTCCAAAAGTTAATCGGTTGTAGATATACAGCCAATGATTATTTTCGTAGTCTTATTAAAATCAATTAAATGGTTCATAAGATATTTTGCTAACAGACAGACACATGCACACACAGGCAATTAGACGATCTCCCTCCTTTCATGGCAGTAGTCAATATAAATAATGGACCTTGCATACTTTGAACACAACAAATATACAGTTTGCATTGAAAAAAAAAATTCTTCCTTATGATAAAAACAATATCACCAGGCTACGTCTGCATTGCTTTTTTTCTTTTTTTTCTTTAACCAAACACAAAATGATCTGCAGTTTCTGCATGACTTGTACGGAGGTGGGATTCGCTCAGCAGTGGCTGAGTGTCCCTCACATCGATGATTTCTTCTTGAGATAGACAGGGAGGACTCGGAGAGACTTCTGCTGAGAGGATAATTCTAGGGTTGGTATTGGTAAGAGTGCTACAGTTAGTATTTTCTGTCACAGCGGTGCTCCGAACTCTCCTCCTGTTACACCCGGAGCTTCCACTGCATCTGATATAGCAGTTGACGGCTGCTCTGTCTGAGTGTGTGTGTGTGTGAGTAATTCTTCATACAAAAGATTTCTTTATTATTTTTTTTTTGCTTAGTTTAGATTTTTGGCTATCTTTTCAAAGGGCTTTGAAGCTTGAGATCCTTTTTTTAAAGTCATTTGTTTTAATCAGGTTTATGGAAATGTTAAGACATGGATCCATGACGTATTTCTCTTTGGCAAAACAAAAAAACTAACGAGGCAATAAGTACTATTTAACTACAGCAGCTTGTTCTGAAAAGTTCAGAAATGTTCAAAGCAACCACTATTGCATTACTCTCAAACTTTTCTCAAACTGCCAGCGAGGGAATCTTCAACTGTAAACCAATGAGAAATCACTCAAGTATTTCCCTTCGACGACACCAGCCTGGTGTCGTCTGAAAGAAGCAGATGGATTTCAGAGACAGCTGAGGCAGGATAAAGATGGGCTGAAAGAAGACAGATTCTTTCACAGAGAAAACAAACTTGATATAAGGGAAACAAAAAGATTAGAAAGTAGTCAAGCAGAAACTGTGGTAAATTTTCAAATGTATAAATTAATATGGGAGATTGCGTCCTGTGCTGCTGCGCATTAAATTTCAGTCAAAGTTTTTGCAGACATGACAAGTTCAGAAATTACTTATCAGTTAATTTTCCTTCACAATCATGATGACCCTCTAACTACAAAGTTAAGATATCAGCCAAAATATGGGTGATTTTGCAGGGTCTTACCAAGGTGTTTAAGCTTGTATTAAGAACGCAGTTGGCTCCCAATTTAGTGTGACAGAGCATCAACAACAGTTGGACAGAGTGGTTTATTATTTGTGGTGGTAGGGAGTCCTCGCACAGCAACATGGCTGGATTATTGAGAATTAGAAGCAGAACTAGTCATGTAAACCTAATGCCCAGGCTACAGTCCCAACACATCATTAGCACCATGCTGGCACGGCGTAGTGTTCTAGCTCATAGCTGCGCCCTGATGTGGTTTGAGAGCCGTGCCTGGGTGGAGTAGTGCAAACATAGGCATACTGACATGTAGCGTGGTTAAAACCACAGGAGAGAATTTGAATGATGAGGCAACTAGCATTAAAAAACTTTTTTGGTGAGTGAGTACTAAAACTGTAGCAGTGTTATGAATGTACTCACATTAGGGGAGGTTTTCCATATCTGCTGCGATCTAGCTATGCTCTAATTGGTCCTGTAGGTTGTGGAGTGCATAGCGGAGTCTTCATCCTAAAGTTAATAAGTTGTAGATGTACTGTACATCCAATGACTACTTTCTAAGCGTTTCAATAACATCTGTTCAGTGGTCCATGAGTTATTTTGCAAACAGGCAGACAGGACTGACGCCAGTAGTTAATGCCAAAGTTTTAAGCAAAGAGGTTGTGCAACGTGGAGCGCTTGGATATCATAAGTTTGCCAAATATGATGAAAACACAGTGCTGTTGAGTTTTTTTCATGTGGCGCTGCACTGCCATCTTTAAAAGTGTCAGAATGAGTCAGCCAGCCAAAGTCAAAGGTCAACCCCAAAAATAGCACAAATGACAGCAGGAAGCCTCAGAAACACCTACAGACACAATTATGCAGAGTCCAAAACAATGTCAAGCTTTGATAAGAGTCTTCCTAATGTACATCTGAATGCTCATTAGTGCATGCTGCATAAAAAAATTCTAAGTGCATGTTCTAACATCCGCAAGGACAGACACATGCACATACATACTAACGAAGCTTCTTAATGCTATGCTTTTCTTGCACAGCCAGACAACTGAGCCCGTGCACATAAAGACACACATAAAGAAGCTGCCTAACAGGGTCTTAATTATTCATCCAGAAAGCAAAAATCAATGGAAAATCTAGATTGCTGCTGTATTACATGTAGCAGGCTAATGGGGCTGTCCCTGCCAATATTTCAGCACAAATAACACATGCTACCGTTGTATATGTTGTTCCAAGTTGTTCATGTAAATAGCTATATTGTTTGTGGTCCAAACTAGCAACGGTTTAACGAACCTTTGAAAATTTTGTTGTAAATTTTAGCATTAAACCTTTACGCTGCAATTGTAAGACTACTTCTGCTGCTCCTTAAAGTTTGGCTATAGATCAGTGGAAAAGATAGTTGATGTCCTTTTTTCAAGCAGAATTACAGCTTTTGAAATTGCTGTGTTGGTAAATCAAAATCACTTAAAGCTTTTTTTTTTAAAAAAACACTTCTAATGTTATTTTTATCTTCAACCATCAAAATACCTACACACACAGACCACTAATGTAGAAAGACAGTTTTACAAGTCACTTAGGCAATGAACTGTTGTTGTTGGAGAGTACTTTAGGCACTGGACCTTCTGGATGAGGAAGGTAAATATGCAATATAATCTGGCTTCCTACCCGCATGAATTGAGAAGTTATGAAAACATTTCAAGAAATTGAGACAAAAACAGCTGCACTGGCTTTAATACTCTCTCCAATCTCCTTCCATAATATTAAAAAAAGGAGTCTGAGACATTTGTTACAAAGTCGTGGCTGCGATTGAAAATCCACCAACACTATGTGGAGGACAGAATATTACTGGATGTCAGAGTGATGATTAGTCTTCTTGGTGCTGTTATAGTTGCTCTGCTAATCTTCTGATTTACTGTGCAGCTGCACCAATATCAGCAGCAGTGTAACTGCATCCAACAGCTCGACACACAAACCAATTTTGAACTTTGTCAGGCAAGCACTCATCTCCCAGGCACTCCGACACACACACACAGACTCAGAGAACGCTGAAAGGCCAGGCGGTACACACGCCTCAGCGGTGTGCTCCAACCTAATCTAGTCAGGCCTTTTATCCCATCTCCTCCCTCCACTTTCACTTAAATCAACAATTTGCTGGGACCTACATGGCTAGATTGCACCTTCTTTATACGTGTGCACACAAACAACACATGCATGGGCTTTACTTCTCCTCCTTTTGGTATTAGTCTCTGTTTATCTCTCATGTCGGTTCACTAGCCTCATCTCTGTGTGTTAAAAACACAGGCAGAAACGCACACAGAAGCACACATGCACACACAGTGAAACATAACACTGTCATATGGCTTTGAAAAAGCCTCTAAGGATGTTGCAGTAGTGTGAATGAATAAACAGCTGAATGTACTGAATGCAGAAGGTTGAGTTGGCCACTGGCCAAACTGAGAGTTGGTACCCCTGAAAATAATCACCCACTGAGCAATACTACACTCAAAAAAAAAAACAAGATACTGTAAATAAATTAGGCGTTCAGACAGAGTGATGTAATCTAAATGAAGCTGTTTGAGTTCAAAGGTTGTGTTGCTTTATTGCAATGATTGCAATCTTAGATCACATGAATAACAGTGTTACAGTACAGGTACATGACTGGTCCCACGTCAGAAGGTTGTGGCAGCCCCATGGGTCGGGATACAAGCGGCAATTCAGTGTGGTCATACAGATGTTGTATCTTCTCCTACACTAAAAAGGACCACAGCTGCCCCAAGATCAGGGAACCTGACTGAGGAGGACCTCAACATGACGTAGGCAGTCTATGGACACACGTCGTATGTGGACAGGCATTGTCTTGTTTAAAAACCAGGATGCTTCTCTAAGGAATGGAAAGACATAGCAAGATGTCCCTGACAAAGTGCTGAGCCTTCAGGGTCCCCTAAACACAACCAAAGGTGATCTGAAGTCAAATCTGATCACCAGGAGTCTCTCCCCTCATTGCTGACATATGTGTGCAGAGTGGTCATCCGCAGCAATGCACAACCAAGAGTCATCACTGAACATCATACAGTGCCACTTGTCATCAGTCTGTGTCTGCTGGTTACAACACCACTGCAAATGCAGCCATTTCTGTTTTTGTGTAAATGGCAGCCTGCACATGAATTCATAGTCTGGTTGATATCAGTCATCGAGACTCTGTGTAGGATGACACTGGGACACAACACTAACTGTGGGAAACTCTGGCAACTGCCCGCAAAACTATTGCTCCACTCACTTACGCCTTCTAGTGCAAATCAAATCATTTACATTTACATTGCTGGTCTGTATGTTTACCAAATAAGGTCCTACTGGACCTCTTCTCCTGAGTTCTTAATGTTTTTGTCAGTGAGTGAATAACTTACACGCTGCTTACAGTTACAGAGTTCTGACAAGCCTACAGTATCACTGTCTGTATTCATAAATGTCAAGTTTAAATGTCACAAAAATACAACCAACAATGTTTATGTTAGAAATTCAGTAGCATTTATGATGCAGTTATGTAATTTGACTGGGGTTCGATAGAAAAAGTGTTTTCGCAGAATAATACCCGGTTAGAACTAAAGACGTTCTGTATGTTTCTGTGTACAAGAACCCCAGAGAGCTGGTGGGTGTATTTCTGCGTTTCTACTTGTGCAGTTGTGTGTGTGCCTGTATGTGTGTGAAATCAAGCTGAGCAGGCAGGGGGTTTATTCAGAATTTCATTAGTAGGAAATAGGAGATGTCTGGTCTGGCCCACCACCTCTGGCTCAGAGACAAGAGTGTGTCTGTAACCCAGCTAAACTGTCCGCGAGGGCAAACACTGAGGCAGATTTATAGAGTTTAAATGCGGTTTTTTAATAATTTTTTTTCTCTAGGAGTAAGAAAGGATGGTGCAGAGGTTGAGCTCCAGAGTACTCTCCCCCCATGTGTTTCCAGGGACAAAAAAAGTTTCCTGTGTAGCTACAAGAATGTTTAAGTGTCTTGGATTTAAACGGTGTCAGCAGATAACTGCCAGCTTGGTGAGACACCAAGGTGTGAAGGAGAATGGGATTTAAGGACATTTTTTAGGAAAGTATTATTTCTTTTTGGTAGAATATGTTATTTGCTTGGTGATAACTTTTTTGCTTATGGAATGTCACAGAAATAGTATGTTTATGCAACAGCTCTTCCTTTAAACACCACATTTTTAAGAAACTGAAAATACTGAAAGCAAGCGAATAGGTGTAAAACATCTGGGGGGTTGTGGCACGTAAAAATTCGCAGTTTGCTCAAGACCAAGTGGTTTCACCAGTGGTATGAGGACTTATTTAGTGCCATGTTTAACTGAACAATGTACGTCTTTCTTTTATGACAGACTCTTAAAAACCTACAAGTTTATGTTTTCCTGATTGCCTAGAACATGTGTGAGATTTAAAAATGAGCCACTTAAATCTTACTTTACTAATGCTGGCTATAAAGTTAATGCAAAGTGCTTTTCCACCTGTAACTATTAGTGAAAATTTGATTTACTACATTTTCTACTAAAGTCACAGTACTTTTTTCCCATGATACAAGATAATTTAATATTTTCTTTGTTATAAAAGCAGAGCTGGGGAGGTTATGAAATTATAAAATTATAGTAGCATGTAATGGCTACTACTTTATCATAGTTTTAATTCCTGTTAGTGCAGGTGTAAATACCAGGGAAGGATCTCTGGTGACAAGAGCCTGACAAACAGACAGAAGCACAATGTGTGTTACAAAAGCTAGACGTTTGTAAGAACTTCTTTTATTGTTTTTTTTTTCTACAGAAAACGTCCATGTCTGTTTATCTTAGCTATGACAGGTTTTCTTCTGCAAAGCAAATAAAAAGGCAGTGTGCAGATAAAAAGACAAGTAGCTGAGGAGAAACGAGGACGTTTTATCTACTGAAAGAGTTAAAATTAGAGTCCTACCATTTCTTCAAGGAAACGCCTGCCACCTTTCATGTCAGAGATTTAAACTAAATTTATTATGTCAAGAAATGATGAAGTTAAACCTTAGTTAAATTTTAGTTAAGCCTTAAAAAAGAAAGTTATCTCATGTTATATCGAAAGATCTTCCTAATCTGTTAGAACTCAGAGTTTGTGTTATGACTGATGCTTCTAATTCTCAATAATCACATTTTAGCTCAATTTAAATTGACAGAGTTATTGTTATTTTTGTGTTTGCCAGTTCAGTTGTCTCCTAAATTTAATTATTTGTAAATGCCCGTCTGAGGATTACTTTCTGAGAGTTTCATTAAAATCCACCTAGTGGTTCATGAGGGATTTTGCTAACAGACAAACAGGGTTAACTCCAAAAGTTAAGGTCAACATTTTAGGTGAAGATTTTGTTTAATGTTTAGCATTTGGAGTATGTGTTGGGGATGACTTTCAGCTGCTACTATAATTCATATGAGCTCAGTATCTGTAAAACCAACTGAGTTATAGCCATTTTCCTAAGGTCAGTTGGCTGTGGCAGCCATCTTGTATAAGGTGAACTTCAAAAATGCCTGACCTTTTTTGTCTCAAATCAGGAAAAGACCCATTAAAGAAGACAAAGAGAAGAAAGAAAGAGCGCTGCGAGAGATAAAGAAGCAACATCATGGTATGAAGAACAACATGTGGGGGGAATCCCCTCAGGCCAGTCTTTCAATTATCTCTCTGCTCTCTGGTGTAGGGATCATTCACCCATCAATGCAGAAACCCTAAAAACTCACTCTGTCACCCCGCCAGGAGGGAGTTCAAACAATGAAGGAAAAATGAGAAACACACAAAGTCCCAGAGCTGAGAGCAGTGACGGCATCAGAGATTTATCACCCAGCCTGCACGCAAATAACAAATCAGAGTTATAGACTTACATTTTAATCATTAAAAATGATTCTGTTAAAACAAAACATGATCATATTTCCAAATAATATGCAAACTAATCCACAAAATAAATAGTGTACATAAAATATAGTTTGTTTTAATTAATTTAGACACAAAAAATGTAACCAGTTATAAATGATGGACCCCAACATAATGGGACAAATTAAAATTCAGATTGTTAGTTGTGTTTATCAAAGAGTACGGACACGTGTAGGTGTATTTAATTATTATTTGCTGATATGAGAGGCCTTATTTATTTATTTCCCATGTTTAGATTTTGCACAAGCAGTTTGACGAAAGAACATAATGGTTTATCAGCACTGGTGCACAAAGGCTCCCAAACTAACAATCTGACAACGGAAACAGTCCACATAACATTTTATTTTCCTCCCCAAACAAACAAAAATATGATTGAGATTGATAGACAGCACACTTGATGTTGGCATTACAGTATAGTGCTACAGTAGTCAGACATCAGTAAGCGCACAAATTGTGCAACTGTTTGCTTTTGCTTTTTCTTTCATTTGAGCTGAACAAGCAAATAACCAGAAAAACTGTTAGATTTGGCTTCAGTGATGAATAAAAAGACATGAACAGCTGCTGCAGTTTTCTGCGGCTGAGCAAACCTCAGGTAAACTGAGGCTCTTTACTAACACTTAAATTAAACTAAAGTGTGCTTTAAAGAGGGTGGGACACTTGTTAGGACATACAGTACATCGAACTATATGGTATTAATTATGTTTTGTTCAATATGTTCTGTGTGTTGCATTTAAAAATCAATTAAAAGCAGAATGAAGCTGCAGAAGGATCCGTTTGTAGGATTACAACATGCACATTTGGCTACATGCAAAGGGTCAACACAAAGACTATTAGTGCTATTAGTAATTTCTTCTTTTTTGAGTCTTGAGAAAATCAAATGCAAACAGGTTTTTACAAAAAAAAAAAAAAAGAAAACATCTTGAGACACATTTGAATTTATCTACTGTACTCTAGCAATTAAACTCTTGACCAGACAATGTGTCGTTTGATATGCTGCCCCAATGCGTGCATAATGCCGGGCAAACACCTTGCAATTTTGTCCTTTCTGAATAAAGCTGTAGGGACTATTAACGCTGTTAAAAGTGATCTATGTCTGTACGACAGAATGCTGTCATTGTTTCTGATTCATAGGGCTTTCAGTGTCATGTAGAGTCCACTAAAAACCTGAATGGTTCACACACACACCCACACACACACTTAAAACAGCTAGCAGCTAGAGGTTTGGTTCTTTGTCTCTCCTTTTTCGGTTCCACCAATTAAGCCTTTCTCATGCACTTAACGGAGACATGGCCATTTTTTACAAGTTCTCTTATTGTCCTGAGATCTGCTGTCATGCTTTGGTTCAAAAAACTACAACAGGATTACAGTGTACCACATCCCTTTTCAGCCTTCTTTTTTTAGAGATCTTTTCTATGTGTAGAGGATTTCAGGGGCGCGTTGAAAACATTCAAATCCACTGCCTGCCTTTCTTCTGCAGGACGTGCATCACACATCTCATTCAGAAACCTTTTGAAGCATATCATATAAAAGAGCTTACAGTGCCGAGCCTGACAGCTCATAATAGCACACAGTAAACTGAGCTCAGGCTAGCACTTGACGGGCAGATTTATTCCTAAATAGTTACGTTTCTCTCATCTACAGTTCAGTGACGATTAATTTGTGAGTCCACTTTAAACCTGGGCTTCAAGGTTGCTTGAATTCTTTTTCCAAAGTTTAGAGGCCAACTTTAACATTGGTTACTTCTATTGACATGTTTTAAACAAAGTTTACTATTATATATATATATATATATATATATATATATATATAATCATATATATTGTATTTTATATTGCTGTTTTTTACTCATGGTGCAGTCACTGACTTTTAACAAATTAGAAGGTTCGGCTTCAAGTTGGAAAAAAAAAGTAATTTTTAGCATTAAACATCACAATGCAAAACAAGCTGGATTTTGAGCCAAGAAATAAAACATCATTCAAAGTACTAGCAGAGGGATTTAACCTCAGTTTCTTTAGACTTCGCAGTTATTGGCAAAGTAAAAACCAAGAGTAAATGAGTTTTGACTTCTGATTTCTGAAGTACAGTAAATGCAACATAATTTGAAACTAAAAACGGGAGGAGATGAAGGAGCAGATGTGGGATTTCTTCGACTCTGAGCTTTGTGTGTGATGTGCTTTTCCTCCGCAAATCTGAACAGATCACTGACTGATTTTCAAATTTAGGCAGCCCCAAGAAAAGTGCCAAGACTGGATTTCTTTCAGAATATAGACATATTATACTGGTAGACTAAGTGTCCCCGCTTTCTCTGGTTGTTGGGAATTGAAGCCAGTAGGAACTGTTTTACAGAGGCTGTCATGTTGTATTTTTTGGAACAAGTTTCTGCACACCAATGATGTGAGGCTTTAAGTTCTGCCATTTCCTTCGCACACGATCATGGTGTCACGTGACTTTTATCTTAGGCCTGAAATAAGTAATTACTGCACGGCATTTTTTTATAAATATTTGAACATAGAGCAGTCAGGTAAGAACTATCTGAATCAACTAGAGTCAAAATCTGAAGAAAAAAAAATGTCTTGAATATGTTTTTATTTTTTAATGTCCTGTTCTTTATATGGAGGAAGCTGGTCCCATTCCAGCTTCAACTTCCTGATTCCGGTCCTTTATAGTCTTTGCTTCAGACACTTACATATTTGCTCTCAAGCATTGAAAAAGTGATTTATATATAAATATTTATACACTATGTGCATCTTTTAACACTGTTTTCTAAAACGGCACACATTGATGGCCAGAATGTTACATGTCCTACAAAGGTGAGAACAGTTTTAAAGTCTTTTGTGTCTAAGTTGCTGCTTCCTAGAAGCAGATTTAGCTTCAAACCCAACTTGCCAGAGTTACAGTGTGTTGGCCATTAGGCTATACAGGATTGTTGGACATAATAAGAGGAAGTGTTGGTGACTGTTGGAGTCCTCAGTAATTTCCATAGTATAACTGCTTGAGGTTAAGGGCTCTGACAGGAGCTTTTAAGAGGCAGAGAATCCATTAGACAAGGGTCGCTACAAAGTGGCCAACTATTAAAAATGCAGCAGCACCATTATTCCCTGACCAAGCCTGCAACTTCAGCCTCTCTCACTGCATCGCTCTTTATTTCCCTTCGGAACATTATCACTCTTCTTTTTTTTTTTTCCTTCTCCCTTTTGAATTCTTTTCGCTAAAGCCATCTGTTCTCTTTTTGATACGTCTCACTCTACTCCACTTTCAGAACCTCATTTTCTCTTCTATCCAATTTTTTTTTCCTTTCAACAAATATTTTGATATTAGCAAACTTGCTCGAGTGAGCTTCTTTCACCCGTAATGTGCAGGCACTGACCTACTGAAGCTTTTCAACTCCTATTCAGCATAGTGAGACAATGATCAGCATCCGCTACTGTACTCGTACAAGAATAGAACAGCCCACAGAGAATAATAAATGGGCATATATGGGTGGTTAGGAGAGTCCCTTTTAGGCAGTAAAAAAAAAAAGAAAGAAAAAAACTACAGGCAATATGAACAGATGGTAGGAGAGAGGAAAAAAGAGCCCAGAACACAGTGGGAGAGAGACAGGAGAGGGGCAGAGAAAAGGCAGGGTGAGTGTTGGGGTAGGGCATTAAAGGAAAACAACATAAGGCCATTCTCCTGTGCCTAAACTGGCACATGATGCCGCTGAGATCAGAGCCGAGATCCAAACAGAAAACACGGGTCTTTAAACAACGCGCACATGCTAATACCGTCGGCTGTAAAACTGCAACTGATGCAGACAGGCAGATGTGTGAGGAGAAACAGGGCATGAGCAGAATGCATGCTGGGCCATAAACCCTTTATCCTCTGTTTACTTTGCACACTAAACACACACACACTATTCCGTGTGTGTATGTGTGTGAGATGTGCGCTGCATAATTCATAGTGACTCCTTCTGCTAAGGCAAAGCACTTTATGTTTGAAAAGAGAGAAGGAACACAGGCTCGGAAGGAGTCAAGGAATGAAAGAGAGTTAAGATGAAACGGAAGATTTGACGATGAGTTAATCAATTTCTTCTCGCTGTCCTTGTGTTTACACATTCAGATTTTCATCTTAAGTGTCCCTCTTTGCTCCCCCCCTCAAGCCCTCTTCTGTCTTTATGTTTGCTCATCAGAGCCAAGCCAACCGCTGACCACATTTATCTGGTGCATAATAGAGAGTAATTGAATGTGAAAAGCTCATTTTTGAAGGGACGCAGTATTCTATTTAGATGTCCAGGCGTGTCCTCATGTGTCATTACTTTGATATCAGCTGAATGCTGTTTCTCATTACCTTAATTAAAGCTCCTCGTGTGCCGCTGAGCATATTAGCACACTGATCTGCAGCAAACTAATGATCGGCTGGTTGATAATGCGACTTTCTCTCTGTTAGAGTCTCTCATCTTGCTCTTGGTGATTATCATCAAAGATCTGCATCCCAAGCCAATCATCATCAGAGGCTAAAAAGATTCAAACACTCAAATAGCTCTACAACATTCGGAGGTGCTATGTGCATGCTGGTACAAATGAAAGTTGGCACATAGAGATATAAAATCACACGCCGGGTCGAAGCAGGAAAAGAAAAAAAACATGTCCAAGATCAGAGAGGTAAAGCCACAAAGAGAGATTAGACAAACTGAGAAAGTAAATATTTTTACTTGTGATGTTTGAGTAATAAAAGGTGGGTGATTATGTTATTGCCTGTGTATTTGCTTGTGTTTGTTCGTTTGCATATCTCATGAACCACTGGATGGATTTTAACAAAACTCTCAGAAAGTAATCATCATATCTACAAAAAAGTTTGGAGTCAACCTGAGTCAAGATGGTCAACAAAGCTAACTGACCTGTGTGCAAACACAAAAATGTCTTTAACTCAATCGTTTTTTATAGAACTTGAGCTAAAATTTGGTGTTCTAGTAGCTGAGAGTCGTGCTCATGACATACTTTTACCACTAACAAATTGCAGAATGTCTTTATTTCAAACTTTGGTCCAATGTCTTTGAGTAAACCCTGTCCATTTGTTAGCAAAATGTCTCATGAACTTTTGTAAACTGACTTTAATGATCCTCTTATAAAGTCATCATTGGCTCTACAACTGAATAACCTTTTGAGCCAGTCCTATTCAAGATGGTTGACACAGTTAACTGACCTTGGCAAACAAAACTGGATGTAACTCAAATAATTTTACAAATGCTGAGCTAAAATTGGGTGCGGTAGTAGCCGATTGTCTTTCACAATACATACTTCAAGTATTCACAGATCATATAAGATCTTTATTTAAAAACTTGGCTTGTAAGGTGGCGGATGATATTAATATAGTTTCAATCATTTTTAATTTTTTCTTTTTTTTTGGATGAGCAGAAAACAATGCTTAGGTACACTCTTTTACTACTTTCCTTCACTTCACCCTCCTCCACTGAGAAATTTACCTTCGAAGTAGACAACAAGTACCACCTTTCTCTTGCAATCATATACTCTGGTTCATAACATAAATTCTCAAATAACCTTGATACAAAGAAACTGGGATTTGATTTTGTGAATGGCTATAGTTTTAAGACATGGTGTATCTGGAGTCGTGACTAATTAATCAATTTTATAAAGAGTTACAGGAGATTGTATAGTGAACCTTGTTGAGAGAGTCCATTTTAAAGCAAACCATCATACTTTCCTAAGTTTGAGTGTTTATCCTAAACCTAACCAGGTGCCTAAAGACTAAAGAGGTAAAGATAAACAGCAGATAAATGTAAAGTAATGTTTAAAACAAAAACTGAAGATGAATTCAGCTCTCCAGAATACGTAGTATTGTGTAAGAACCTATTCAAATGAGCTTGTGTATGAGTTTTAGCTTCAAACTTATCAAGATTCCTGTAATTGGAGGAACATGAACTAAAGGCAGCTCAAATAAGCAACATTAAACAAGGTTATTTTCAAGAGTGAACAGCTGCTGTAATTGGAGAGACATTCAGTATAAACCTTAGCTACTTCACGCAGAAAAACAGCTGCAATACTTCCCTTTGAGGGCAGATTGTTGTTTGCTGTTTGTGCACCATGCCAGTCTGCTGTGGTATCCGTCATAAAGCCTGCAGATCACCAAGTTTCATCTGAGTCAACCAGGAGTAAAAGGAGTCGGGGACGCATTTCTCAAACTAGTAAACAGCCTGATTTGCAACACAGCCTTCATTCTTTCACATGCTGGCAGCCCATGATAAAATAAATGTCACTTTCTTTGTGTGTTAATTTTTATTTTGTTGTAAAGTGGCAAACATTCAGCTGTGCTCCTTTAGCTGATTCATTTGACACATTTTTCTAAATTTTTAAACTACTTTTGAAAAAAGTTTTTAGTTTGTAGACGTGTTTCTCTTTTGAATAAGTTTGATAGAAACTGATTAAGATCATTTTACTGGCAAATTGTGTTGTGCATGAGGATCAATATATATACAACGTCAAAGGAACCTAAATACCTTGTGGTTTGACATGAACGTCACATTTTTTCTTCCGTTTCATTTTATTGCACCATTTAGATCTAATTCTGGCATATTTCTTCCTCTATTCAAAGTTGTCTGACACATTTATTAGCACCACGAATGGATTTATTGGGTTTCAAGGAGGAAAAACTTCAGCTTGGGAAAAATCAAATGTATAGGAGAGCCAGGAGACATTTTGCTTTTCAAAAGTAATATACATAATAAATTCCACTTTTTGACTTAATAAAACCCCAAGCTTTTAGATTTTATTGTTACTGCTTGAAAATGTGCTGTGGTAACACATTCCACCATAACCACAAAACAACGTTTAAAAAAACACAAAAAAATTACAGGCACAATAACAAGCCACAATGTTTTGTTCTGCACTTTCAACGGCTCCAGAATGGTAATTCACAGTCTGCAATGTTTGCAAATATTGTTTTCACTCAATAAGTACTTCTGATTGGGAAGCAAAAGAGCATGCATCTAAAATACCCCCAACTGAAAGCAGCTCTTGGGGGAAAATCCTAAATACCTCTCATACCCCCTTGAATGCATTTCAACAAATCACACAGCAGCTTGTGAGCCTCAACCCTCCTCTGATCCCCCTCCTACCCTCTCATAGTCCTGATTAGGAAACATTAGCTCACATAAGAGGACATGCCGTTCCTTTCCACTCCTCGCTAATGTACACTGAACCTATAGCCCATTATGGAGGCCGACAGAGCAAGAGCAAACTTGTGTTTGACAGCCACCCTTTTACACACACACTCTGTCATCTGGCTGGCTTATCGCTGTTAGTTTAAGCCAGTCATTTCCTAACAGCGTTCGTGTGAAGGTGGTGTGTTGTGCTTTTGAGTGTAAGGTTACGTGTTTATCAACTGATATGGAAAGGCTGCGAAGGTAGTCCGCACATAAACTTCTGTTTTATTTGTTCAGAAGGTGAACCTCCACCCTCTGGAATTAAGTTTGGGAACACGAACAGTTTAGTGAGCAACAGAGAGGAGAGAAACGTGTTTAGTGTTACAGCACACTGGAGAGAGATGTAACTCGGAGTACAACAAGTTTTGTGTTTGTCTGTTTCTGTCCATGAAGAACAGAAGCTTGAGCAACACCTGCTCACCTAACACTCAGACAGATTCTCCTATTTGAAGTCAGAGCAACCCCGACAGATTGAACTAAAGGCCACTGTCAATATTCATGCAGATGTTTAACTGAGGTAACGGGCCTCAGATGCAAACACACACACACACAATTGTTCCTCTCAGACCTGGAGAACTTACACATCACCTCACACGATACAGTCCTGTACTTTATCCATGCAAAAGTGAGCAAATAAATTCAGTCTCACACATGAATTGTCGCACAAAGTTGCTGTTTCATGTGCAGTCACGGCAACAAAACGGACAGACGGATGCCAAGTTTTATTTGTCTGTGAATGCATTTGCAAACACACACACGCGTGCGCACACACACAGCTCAGAGCGCAGACTCAGTGTTGGAAGGATCCAATTTGATTTGACCTTGACAGCAGAGAGAGGGCTGGTGGGATGATGGGGGATTGAGGGATGGATGGAGTGTAAGAAATGAAGTGATGGTCTGGGCCAGATGCCTGTTGCAGATACTTGAGATAAATTAGATGACCTTGAACTGATGGAGATAAATCACGGAACAAGAGAGCGGTGCGAGATGGAGACATCTGTACACATAAAACTGGGGTGACAGACACACATCAAACACCGAAGGTAATCTAACCTGCACACGTCTGTGCATCTGGTGTCGTATTTTACAGCCATTTACAGCTTCATTAAAAATGAAAGAATAAATAGGAATCAATTTTAGGTTCATTACAAATCTGATTCAGTCAAGCACAAAAATAATACTAAGAATAAAGGCTTGGTTTTCCAGGAAGGAATGAATATCATCCGCCGCCTTTCATATCAGTTTTAAACTAAAATCATCTTATGATAAGAAATGTCAACGTTATCACCATTTTGATCAAATATGGTAAATGACATTATGCACAATCTCATGCAAGGTTCTAGAGTATGTGTTAAAGATGACTTTCAGCTACCACCACACCAAATTTAAGCTCAATATCTGCAAAAATGACTGAGTCACAACCATTTTAGGGTTTCCGAAGTCCGTTGGCTACAGCGGCCGTTGTGAATGGGGTTGACTCCAAAAGTTAATCAGTTGTAGATGCACAACCAATACTTACATTCTGAGTTTCCATCCAGTAGTTCATGAGATATTTAAAGTGACACAAACAAACACACAGAAACACAAATAAAGTCATTATCGCCTTTTCACCTCCAGTGGCAGGTGATAAAACTTGATGCTACAAAAACTCTTTTTTTTCCCCTGCAAACATTTAAAGCATGAATAAATAAAAAAGAACAATGTTTTGTTTTTCAAAACATAAAAATAAGATCCCAACAACAAAACAATATGCCAACAGATAACTTGTTCCTAACTTTTAGCAGACTTATATTAGCAAACAAATAAGGAACACACATCATTGACAATAATATAATGTAATATAACTATTTTTTGCTTCTGATTCCTTCATCTGGAGCATAAAAAAAACATTCACCATCTCTCACGTGTCAGTATGTACAGCTCTGGATCAGCAGATGAACTGATGATGAATTTGCAAATGACTGACTGCATCCTGCAAGTAATATTGAATATGTATAAAGCTGAAAGCTTATATGTGTTTATAGCAGTGAATGGAATCCATTTTAAAATTGAATTATTGTTTTATTTAAAATTTATGCAAAGATGAGTGTGCCAAAATTACAATCCGCCTATCCATTTTTAGCATTGGAATCAATTCCACAACAAAATGAGATAATTTGGCAAATTATAGGACTCTATTAGTTTTCGTTGTTGCAATAGATGTCAGAAACTAACAGCTAGTGTCACTAAGGAATGCACTGTACACTAAGGCAGTGAAAGAAACCATAAGCATTAAGAATTTTAAAGTTTGTTCTGAAGCTAAAGTAAAATAGTGCTTTAAAATTTAAAAATGGGTATTTGTAGGGGATCTGGCCTGGTTGCTTTGGAACTTCAAATTCTAAAATTAATTTCAGTAAAAACAAATGTACAAGGCTATGTTAGTATTTTTAGGTATTTTGAAACCCAACAGGATTTAAAGTCTTGCAACAGAACAATTGTTGCAAAGCCATGAGTGTTTAAACATAATAAAAAATAAAAAAAAACAAACAAAGAAACTACATGACTCATGTGTTCCTGGGTAATCTAATAGTATTCCTGCTTCTATATGTCTTTGTCATTCTAAGATGGGTCACAGTTCAACATATTTTTAACAGTCGAACAATAATTTTCTTACCTGCTCTTCCCACATTGTCCACTCAATAGCCTGATCTCTCTATTCTCACAGCATCCGACTCCTACACTGTTTTTCTTTTCATCTCTCTTGCTCACTGACACGTGCACTTTGACTAAATATTGCAGCAAAACTGCCAACTCCTCACATTTACTGCCATACATGAGCGGAGAAAGAAAAAAAACCTTGATGAATCACAGCAGACAAAGGGAATGGCGGCTGATATGATGCAGGAGCAATCGATCAGACCTTCGTAATCCATTTTCTGCCTCTTGGTGGTGGAGGAATCAGAGTGTGTCAGTGTGTGAGCCTTTTGTGAAATGAATTTATCAAGATAGGCCATGTATGTATTCTGTGCGCAGGTTAAAGAATTTAGATAAATCTGGAAAAAAAAAAAGAGCTTGGTTTTCTGCATTCTATGTAAGCTGAGAGGAATATAGAGTTCCATCATATGGAATGGGGATGGCCTGCATAGGGAGGGGTGCCAATGGTGCTGATGGCATGGGAAAGGGATAAAGTAGGAGCGTGAGGGTGGTGGTAGTAGTGGGGGTGGTCTAGGATAGAGGACAATGTAGGCCCTCTGCCCTGAACTTGAACTTCTAGCTGGTGGGAGTTGGTGAGGTCAGAGAGGGGAGGACAGGGTCAAACACTCAAAAGAATTGAATAGGGGGGGGAAAACAGTTGAATGACATCAATATCTCCCTTGAAGACACACAGAGGACAGAGGACATTGTTCTGTTACATCAGCACCTCCAGAATTTTTTCTTCGCACAACCTTAAGTAGTAAATTCTGAAGAGATTGAATACTTAGGCCGAAAACATGCCAGGAACGCCATGGATTGGTGCATCATTAGAAGAGTGTCAATTGATGTGCTTCCAATGAAGCACATAGGACACATCAAGTTGTAGCTTGCTATAATAGCACAGATCAACTTTAAAATATAAGCTTAAAAAACCTTGATTTTTTAAAGAAAGATATTCTTTCTTTTCAGCAAAAAGTCACCAGGCAGTATTTTCCCCCCTATTTTTTGTATAATGACAAGATTTTGTATCATATATCTCCGGATATTTTTTCAACCTTAAATCTTTCCCTGTGCATTTTTATACTTTTGATATGAAACAGTACTACAACAAAACAAAAGGAAAAAAAAACTGTCAAAAAAAATCATAGAAGAAGAGCTGCCACAGGAACCCGGATGTGCAAGCAGGGAGTGAGTGCACATAAAAATGGATTGTTTCAGTAGCATCAACTCTTCAAAATAGAACAGTGTCAAGAGAAATGATCAGCGACCAGCTGCTGCTACTGTGTGTGGGGGGGTCATAAACGGAAATAATGTATAAATAATTTTTGATGTGTGCCATAAGCCACCTGTGTGTTTTGTCCTTAAAACATTTCTTCCTCTTGTTTTGGCTGCCCCCCTTTAGGGTCACAACAGCAGGTCCATCTATCCCTAGCATCCCCTGCTGTCACGCCAACCATCTGCATCTCCTCCTCCATTACATTCATGAACCTTATCTGTGGTCTTTGTCTGTTTCTTCCTCGTTCCTTTCCGCCTCTCAAGGCTCTCTTCCGCCTGCTCTCTCTTATCTCACCACAGAACACAGTGTCATCTGCAAACATCACAGTCCACGCAAGCACCGACCTCATCTGTCAACTTGTCCATCACCATTGCGAACAAAATGGGGCTCAGCGCTGATGATCACTAAAAGCAACTTTACAAATGAATGAATTGCAGGATGAGTTTAACCCATTTGGCAGAAAACAAGACAAATTCGGCAAAAAGTTGAACACTTTCTCAAGCAGAGGGGGTAAAATAGGTAAACCCTGCAGACCATCCTACCTTCGTCTGGAGATAGTGGGGGTAGTAGTAGGTGTAGTGGGGGTACATTGGCTGTTGCTCCAAACGTTTTCCCATGTAGCTAGAATCCAACTGAAGGTCCTGGAGGCTGGAGATAGAAGCTCACAGGGAGGGGGGGCACAATCCCGTCCAGCTGCTGGCCTGGATCCTTCAGGGAAAAGGGGATGAGGGGGGGGTTGTTTCTCAAAGATACAGAAAGACCACTCTCCTCTTCGCTGCTGCAAGTGTTAAGTGGACAGGAGAGAGGATGGACTGTGGGACAGATAGTGCATGGGAAATCCGTCTGTCTGCTGGTTTTGCCGGGGACGTCACTAAACCTGTCCTCCTCCAGCGGGTTTGGAAAAATGTGCCAGAGCAGCACAAGAGAGAGGATTGGGAGGCTGAGGTGAGAGGTGAGGAGAGAAAAATATGGAAAGGTTCAGGAAACAATAAAGGGGGATCGAAAAGTAGGGCTGACAGAGGGGAAAAGGAGAGGGAAGAGGAGGAGGATGGGAAGTGAATGGTTGCGTTTCGCTTCCTGGCTCTTTTACACTCAGTCTAGAATTTAGACTTCTTCTCGGCTGCCCTTAACATGCCCCTCAGTTTGCTTTCCAGCGTCTCTCTCGCTCTCTTGTTCTCTTCCTGTTTCCCGGTCTCTCTCATTCCACTCTTAAACCAGACGAGACCCTGATTCCAGTGGGAGCCCAGCTGTATCCTGAAGAACACACGCTGTCCTCTGCTCTATACTCCAAAGACAGTGAAATCAGCGATGAACTCACACATGGATGTGGAGCTGGAGAGAGAGAACAGGAGGAGGAGGCGAGAGGGTGGTCTGGAGCTAAAGCTGTGACTGCTTTTGTTTTTTTGTTTTTTTTCCCCTCTCACTCCCTCCCTCTTTTGTTAAGCTCCGGAGATAGATAGATAGATAGGTAGATAATGCCGAGCCTGCCGTAAAGGATGAGCAAAAAGGAGGGGGGGGGGGGAGGAAAGCCTCGATTAAAAACTCCTCTTGCCAAGGAAGAAGCAGATAGCCTTATCCAGACGTACACTCAGAAAGAGGAAAATCCCTTCTGATCCACAAGGTGCCCCTCCAACTCTGTTCTCTTTTCTTGTCTTCCCCTCGGTGTTCCCTCGCTGTCTTCTCAAGCTCTCTCTCTCCCTGACGGCTCGCTTCCCACTGAGGCTGGCAGCCGTCACCGTGTGTGTGAGAGAGAGTAGTGATGGTGGTGGTGGTGGTGTGTGTGTGTGAGTGTGTGTGTGTGTGTGTGAGTGTGTGTGTGTGTGTGTGTGTGTGTGACTGTAACTGAGAGGGGGAGTGTGTTTGTGTGGCTGTCGGCGTCTGCTCCACTCTACGTGCTCAGGCATCAAGGGGCTCGGCTTCAGCGCAGCTATGCTCCTCCCTCGGTCTCCTCTCTGCCTCTCTCCTTTCCTCTGTTGTGTCTCTCCCTCTCTGTTTATCATGGCACTATAGAGCAGTGGGAGTGGACGGTCATGCCCTCCCTCAAGTTTTTGTGTGTGCTTGCTCTCAAAAGGAACAGAAAGACAGACAGATGAATGAAGAGTAGGAGCTGTGTGACATTATGAAGAGAGGATGCTCAAAGAGTACAATTTGGAAAAAAGACACCCCCCCTACTGGCACTCTATAGGCGTAGCAATGCTTTAATGCGCTTAATTCCTCATGTTATAGCCATTTTGACTTCAGCACTGTACATATGTAGAATTAAATCTAAACACCAAGCATACGGGCTCACATGACCCCTCACATCGCTCACAATGTTCCAGTAATATGTAAAGATCCCAGTATAGAGGGTGAACACAGTTAAGTGGCTGTGTAGCACAGTGACCCACTGACACAGTGCTGCCTGTTATATGATGTAACCAGGTTTAAGTAGTGCTCTTACATAAGCACAGTGAGCCATGCATGAAAAGTCTGCTCTGCCCTATGACTACACCCGTGTGTGTGTGTGTGTGTAGGGGGGGGATGCATGTGTGTGTTTAAAAAAGACAAGAACCAGCAGTCTATGCAACTTCACTGTGGTGAAAAAAGATGGTACAAGGACAGAGTAAGGGTTTGTTTCTTGTGGTCAGTTACACCCGTCCAAACCTGTCTCTGTGCAAAAGCACACCACCATCTTTCTACTTTTAAGTGCTTGTCTGAGGTTTTTTTTTTTCATTATTAATATTTTTTTAACGGCCCAAAATCACATTTCTTTTGTCAGAAGAATCAGACTCAGAAAGGTTTACTGCCAAGTGTGATCGCACATACAAGGAATTTTTTCTTGGTCTCCAGAACTCCACATGCAGTTACAATATAACACAGTTCTGTATTCAATAGAATACAGAACTAAAACATTATTACATTTTAAAAAAAGGCCCATCATTCCTTGAAGGAATCCATATCACCTTTTCAAGCCAGAGTTTTACACTATGATCATTTTATGTTGATAAATAACAGAGTTGTGGAAGTTTTGGTCAAACCTTGAAAATACCAGTATACCTAATCTCATGCAATATTATAAGATGTAATGCTCCGAATGTGTGTTGTATGTGACCACTACCACATCAAATTCGCCAATTTTTGTGTTTTTTAAGGTCAGCTGGCTGTGGCATTCATCTTGAATCTAAAATGTAGTTAACTGTAGATCTTCATCTACTGGTTATTTTCTGGAAGTTTCAATGAAGTGCAGTGGTTAGCACTGTCACCTCACAGCAAGAAGGTCATGGGTTTGCCTGCCAGTCTTTTTGTGTTGAATTTGCATCTTCTCTCCATGCATGCGTCGGTTTACTCCAGGTACTTTCTGCCCACAGACCCTAAACATGCATGTTTGGTTAATTGGTAACTTTAAATTGTCTCTAGGTGTGAATGAGAGCGTGCATTGTTGTTTGTCTCGTTTGTCTCTATGTGTCCCTGTGATGGACTTGCAACCTGTCCAGGGTGTTCCTCGCCTCTCGTACAGTGACTGCTGAAGATAGGCACCAGCTCCCTAAGACCAGGAAATGAAAAGTGGGTGAAGAAAGTGGATGAATACATGGATGCTGGCAGTATGGGCACACTGTTGGTCCCATGTCAGGAAAGCATGGCCTTCTTGGCCTGAAAACAAGCAGCAATTTGGTGGGGACGAGATCCATATGGCTGTAAAAGTTTCCTTATTGCGACCTGGAAAAGAAATAGCAGCTAAAGAAAATTGGTGTCAAACAAAGTCAATTATGTCCTCTCATATTAGAGAGTTTTACTGCTGTAAGCTGCCTGCTTGCACAGAGAGCAGCTACACATACAGTATGACCCTTATTAGTGATGATAAATGTGTTGAAATTATTATTTTCTGTTTTGTTTAGGGCATGCACTTTGTTTTGTGCTGAATGTGAAACCCCTAATGTTGCTTGGTTTAAGTTGCTCTAGTTATAATATTTCTAAATCAACAAACACATAAGTAAACACAACGGGTAATATTGAGGTGTACTGCACAATATGTTGGTACACAATATATTCAGTTTATAATCCGGCACATTTAAATATCTGACAGACTGGTAATTATCGTACAATAATTCAAATTGCAATTAACACCATAGACGTAATAGAGACATCTCAAATGTGCCCAAATGATTTTAATGACGGATGATTCTGTTTGTCTGAACACTCACTGGAGTTACATTAAACACATCTAATGGTGACAAAGACAGAAAAAAAAAGCCACTCACAAAATACTACCCATAGCGTGTGCGTAAATGTCAAAGTAAACAAATATAAATGCAGCTTTGGATTTGACAAATGGTTAAACATGGTGACTGTAGTCTTCACAACAGTGTGTTTGGTCCTAATGAAATTTTAGTTGATCAATAGGATTTCTTTTCCTTTTCACTGCCTTGTCTTGTCTACGCGCTGAAGTGCAAAGCAGCTCTGACTCACAACCTGAAACATAACACCACTGTAACATCGTGCCTGGAGGCAAGCCCGGACAGAACTCCATAATTCATCCAGATTTTCCTCTTTATCTGACATGCCTCGTTAACAATTTGACAAATTGAGCTGATTTACTCCACTTCTTATGAAAAAAGCATGTTTATTTATTTATTTATTTTTTTCGTTTTACTACTGTAAAAATTTCATGCCGTTTTTGTAACATTCTTTTAACATTTAAAATTGCAGTTTTGTGTAAATGTTCCTGAAGCTTTAAAAATAAATTAATACACATTACACAGACTTTCTACTGAGTTTGTGCCTCCTGTCCACGCACGTAGTTTTCGGTGAGAAAAACAGATATTTTTAAAACACTGTCCAAAACTGAGATTTGTACAGCCTTAGTTTAGATTTGTGTAGACAGGAGACAAACATTTTTCAGATATGATGATGTACAAAAGCCACTTTAGAAACAAAAACAACAATGAAGCTGTTTACCATTTTGTCTGCCCTGTTTCATCTCAATCCTGTCGCTGTCAAACGTTGATCATGTAGAGGTGTGCAGAGTGATCAATATCAATATTATCAATACCAATGATGGTATCCGATTGTTAAAAACATGATAGGATTGATATTTTGTTTGTTTCTCTCTCTACTTTCAGTACGTTGCTCCTGAGACTGATACTGGTGATACTGGCCATGTATTTACTTTAAATCAATGCCAACGTTTGCAGTATTGCACGCCACTAATTAACTGAAAGGAAATTGAAAACCATATCAAAAGAAAATGTATTAGCTACACTTGTTTTAGAAAAATGTATTTAGCCAAGCTTAGCATGTCCTTTCTCTGTTCTTTGGTATATCAGTGATGTGTCTCACCACCTAGTGGCACAACATGTATATTTCAGTGTTTTTTGTCAAAATGTGTGACTGAAAGGAAAAAAAAAATGTTTAAAAAAAACATCCAAAGCACTCTAGACGGGGCCAGAGTTTTACTCTGACATGAATAATAAGCCAATGGATAGCCCTATAAAGGCAAAGACCAAAGTAGAATTCTTCAAAACTTTTATGTGAATTTAATTTTTAAGGCCTCAACACCATTAGCTTCAGAAGACATGGTTATTCCAGCAGAAGTGTTCCTGTCGAAAATGCACCAGGCTGCACCGAAAAGCCACAACTAGCTGCTACTGTTGCATTTCTTCGCTTGCATATAACAACACAATACCGTAAATAACAGTGCAATACAAAATGGATGGTGAAGTAAAGGTTTACAAAATAGTGTTTGCATGAATCACTGTGGAATTCTTTTCTAGACTGGAGCTGTTTTCAGTCGGCAGCAATCCACCGAGGTGCTTTTGAACTCCCTTTTAGTTTGTCCCTTTTACAATTCTCTGCAGAAAGGAAGTTATTGATCTAGTAATATGCTCCTCAGTCAGAACCAAACATGACAAACCTCCAACGATACGTGACTAAGTCAACAACCGTACACAGCTGTAGCAGTCAGACTGAAGTCATCATCTGGTAAGTGTTCAAGATAAGCATAAATGCATAACATCAAGTATGACCTTGTGCTAGAAGTGATCCCAGTTCCTGCATCTGAACACACACTCATCAAATAAAAAAGCTGCCTTAGATTAAAGAGCAGCTGCGGTACGAAAACACCACCTGCAGTTAAAGGAAAGTGAACAGAGAAATAATGCATGCTCACTGCTCCTCGAGGCTGCATTTAAACACAGTGCTGCTCTGAGCTAAAGTGCGTACATGCCCACCATGACTACATTAACATGCTGTCAATGAGTCAGTATAATCATTGCTGTGTTAACCATCGTAGTTTATTTTTTGGCATGCAAGCATTTAGTAATTAACACCGAACACCAAGCCCAGCTGTTAGAAATGCTGTCAAGGATATCAGTAGTTTTGCAGGGATCCAGGTCATCTTAACAATTTTACATTTAACACTGTCATCCCCAAAGTATACACGCCCCAACTGAGAAGTAGGATGTAACATAAAATTGTGGCATACAAAGACATGTCTTACTAAAGTTTTGATGTTTCCTTCATGTAAGCATCAGTTCTTCTCTGTGAACCAAAACTCCATGTATAAAATTTGGTGACTGATCTATTCTTAAATCATAATATTTTAACCAGAACAAAAATAAAGAAATTGTGCTAGGAAGAAATGATCTGATCTGGTTTATATGCAACCCGGGAATGTGTATGTAAATGATTTCATTTTAAGGACACAAGTGGACAGATACTGTTATCAGGCAGGTCACCAGACACAGAGGTTGCCTCGTTGATGCAATAGACAACATTAACAGCCCTTTATGTTGGTGGTCTTTTTGTATGTTTTGAAGAGGCCGGATGGTTGTATTGTGCAATTACATGACATGTAGGGTGTATAAATATCACAATAGCCTAATGTTGGAACCAATGGGTAAGTGAGGGAACCCACATATGTTGTGAAAGTACTGGTTGCCCAGGACAGACCACTCCCAGGGAGAATTGTTGTATTGTGTAGCAAGTATTACAGAACTGTGTCTGCCATCCAGACACTATCCAAAAACTGGCATCAGTCAGACTATGGGTGCACCGTCCCAGATGTAGGCTGCCATTGACACCAGAGCAGAGATGGCTACGATTGAAGTGGGGGCATAACTGGGAGGCACAAAATAATGACAAGTGGTGTCATATCATGATCAGCAATGAATCTTGGTTCTGTATTTCCACAGATGACCATTGTGGGAGTATGTCAGTTCAGAGGAGCCAGTATGTCCAATATATAGCGAGAGATACAAGTGTTACTCCTGGGACTGTGTTATATCAGTTACATCCTGTGTCCCAATGTTTTACCCCCCCCCCCCAAAAGGCAACAGCTGTTGTCTGTGACCTGCATCATTGTGAGATCTACTTGAGGTCAACCAATTCCCCTGATTTTTTTCTCAATCGACACGTGGGAACAACTCGAGCATTAATTTTGACTCAGTGCCGATCTGCCAGACCTCAAGGGCCAGTTCCAATGGCTGTGGGCCGACTTGCCACAGGAAAGGATACAACAACCATATGGGTCTAGTCCACACCAAATTGCTGCTTGTTTCCACACTGAAGAGGGTGCTACACTCTACTGACATGGGACTTCCAGTGTACTCATACTGCCAACATCATTATTCATTTCATCAGTACAGTCAAATGACCTTTCAGCACATTTAATTTCCACCATGCTGAGTGCCTAACTCTTTTTGTCTGTATTACACTGAAAATGTCAGCCGCTCAAAGGTAAAACATAAATTAACGCATCTAGTTTCTGTGTGTAGATTACAAAGAAAAATGATTAGATCTGAAAGAGTTATGTTCCTATTTACTATGATACAGTGCAAACACTGAGTAATGTAGTGAAGCAAGGGATGCCGCTTATCACATTTTATTAATGTGTACAGACTTGGATAGATTTATTGGTACCTTTACAACTTATTGAAACAATGCTTCATTTCTTCATATGTGATACCTTAATTGGTATCACAGGTGCCTTCAGGCTTTTTTATCAGACATTCAGCCAATTTAAAGGGAAAAAATGTGCTACTGAATAGTTTGGTATTGATGTGTTCACCAAACTGAACATAGAACAGAGAAAGGAAAGCAGAGAGCTGTCCAAGGAGCTCAAAAGAAGACTATAGATATCTGTGTTAAAGGTAAAGGCTGCAAGACTATCTCCAAGCAGCTTCATGTGCCTCTGACCACAGCTGCCAATATTATTAAAAAGTATAAGGCTCATGGGACTGTAGCCAACTTTCCTGGACATGCACACAAGAGCAAATGCAGCCCCAGAATGGTAAGACAGATAGTGGGGATGGTAGAAGAAGAGCCAAAGAAACCATCCAAAACCAAGCTGAACTCCAAGGTCAAGGTACACACCATCCATCACATTTTGAATCATAATTGGCTTCACGGAAGAAGACCCAGGAAGGCTCTGCTATTGACAGAAAAAACACTAAAATGCTAATCTGGAATCCATCAAAATGCATGTTGACAAGCCCCACAGTTTCTGGGAGAAGTTTCTGGAACTGATGAGACAAAACTGGAGCTTTTTGGCCAGTCACATCAGTTGTTTTATTTAAATATATAAAACTGTATTTTTTTATTTATCTACATCTTTAAAAATAATGTTTTATTAAAATCATAACTTTGCAGCTTTTAAAGCTGTTTAACATAGTAATAATTTGGTTTTGGTAAATTTATAGTAATTTTTGTCCTAGATGGCAGAAATTTTTATCTTGCAAGCAAAACAGGCTTTATTGCTCTCATGTTTAGGGTGTGAATCTTCACACTCAGGGAAATTATAAGCAGGCAGAGGTAAGCATTTTGATGAATAAAGGTTAAACAGTGATTTAACAGCACCATCTGTGGAATACCAAACAACAAGGGACTTTATGAGTGTCTGTGTATTAAATATGAGTACAAGAGCCAACATTTTTATAGGAATCTGAAGATTCTGCTGACAGTGAACTTTACAAATACAAAGAGAGAAAATTGACTCTTTCAGCTGCATAATACAGTTCAATTGTGAGAAGCACAATCTTTTCATTTTAATCTATATGCTCCCATAGTAAATACTAACTGTTACCAAGTCTAGTGATAGAACAGTCATAATGATGGGGGTACATACGCACTGTACAAATGCCATAATTTTAATATCAAGTAGATTTTTTGTCATAATGATTTATGACAAAAATGTGGGGAGTACCACATTGCTTTAGTCACTTTGGCCAAAAAGATCCAGACGGAAATCACAAATTATTGATTTTCAATAATAAGCCGCTTTAGTCCTTACTAGATTCTTTTGTATCACAGATCTCCAAGAGGAAGGTGAAGGATTCCAGAAGTCCAAATGGAAGTTAGTGAAGTTCTTAGGAAGAGACGAGAGAGCGGACAGGCAGGACAGGCTGAGAGGAGTCCGAGGACTCCCGAGGACACAGAGGATGTAGGGAGGGATTTCTCACAGAGTATCCATGAAGGGTTTCAGGAGCGCACAAAGAATTCTGTGAAGACGCACGTGTTAGATTAAATACAAACTTTCTTCTTTAAGCACACAAAGGAACTTTGCTTGAGGGGCTGAAGTGAGAACGGTCACCTTGTGACGTTTAACGATCAAACAAAAACTTGTGATTCAGCTCAGCCTTAAATACTCGTGTAGCCATCAGGTGTCATAAGGAACAGCTGTGCTGGGTGCTGTCTGATTTGACAGCCCCGCCCAGCAGAGAAAATGCGTTCTTGAGCTCATCCTGTAAATAAGTGGTTAGTGGGGAGTACAATAAAAACAGAATCCTGACACTTCAATTATGTTAGCACAGTCATTATATCTTAAGTGCGCATTAATTGCCTTTTGGTTTCTAAGGAGTGTTGGTTTTGCTGTGTTTGGGTTTCTTTGCAAAAAATACCCTCACCTTAGGAGGGACTTTTTTTTTTGACAAATACCAGACAAAGCCTGACAGCTGGAGCGAAATATCAAAGCGTTTCCATTGACACCGCGTGTTCGCAGAGATCGCAGCCATCAAAGCAGTTTTCAAATGGAGCAGGAAAGGCCACGCTGCGACTCGGAGACGCGTTCCTCTCATCACTGACCACCAGATGTACAACAAACACGAAGCCAGAAAGAAAAGACGGGGAAAAAGGTTCAGATCTTAGCTCAGATACAGCTGGGAAAATATGAGAGGTTAAAACAACCACAGTGCTCTTATACAGAAGCTGTGCGGTTTTCTGGAGGAAAAACAAGCTAAGATATCATCAACAAACACACAGTGGTGTATTTGCACACAACAGATTTACAGTGGTAAATGGACTATTACAACCAATTGCCACACACAGCATGAGAGAGTTTGTCTCTCTGTGAGTCTTGTGAAATACAAACACAGAAACTGGCACGGCACAAAATGTACAATAAACATTGAGAGGTTTCTTCAAGTCCAAATAAAGCATTAATAAATCTGAATTCTGAGTTTGTCACGTCACAAGAACGTGTCACAAAAAGTGTAAATAATCACTAAGGCAAACATGAACACCTAAACCAATCTTTTTATAGAAAAAAAAAAATTAGCATTGTTTTCTTTGCTTGTAGATGCTGGAGGGTGTGACTGAACCACACTCAGCAGTTAAACCGTCAAAGTGCTAGTTTTATTTAAACCAAACCAAAATGCTTAGATGTAAAACCACAAACAATTTCTCAGCAGCTGCAGTGTTTGCAAAAAGTAAATTATGATCAGATTGAATAAAAAGATTAACTGCTACACCTAGTAGTCAACTGATTATCAGCGCTGCCTTTACTTTTATACCTAAATTTGATTTAGAGAAAATGGGACCATTAGCACTGTGATTCAAAAGGATTAATGTAATAAACCACATTGCTCAGAGTTTCAAATGGAGATCACTCTCAGCTACTACCACACTCAATTTTAGCCTGGATTATAGCCATTTTTGTCTCTGCTGAGTTCAGATAGCTGTGTCGGCCAACCTGAATAATATGACTTTAAAGGTTAATCAGTCGTAGATGTACATCCAATAATTACTGTCTGAGAGTTTCAATAAAGTCTGTTCAGTAATTCATGAGATATTTTGTTAACAGACAGATAAGGGGGGCTCCAACAGTTAATGCCAGTTTTAAACAAAGTTCTTGAATAAGCTATTAGTATGACTAAGCTACCATCACTTCAAATTTTAGCTCATTATTTCTAAAACTGTCTGAGTTATAGTCACGTTTTATGTTTGCCAAGGTTGATTGGCTGTGGTGGCCATCTTGAATCAAGTTGACTCTAAATGTTAATCAGTTCTAGATATTATATCCAATGACTACTGTTCAAGAGTTTCATTACAATTTGTCCAGTGGTTCATGAGATATTTTGCTAACAGACAGACAATTTAACACAAGCAAGCATTTACATGGTCGCCTGGTTTTCGTGGTGGCAGGCAACAATGAAGGAAATACATGTACACCAAATCACTCTAATCAGGAGGTATCAAGTCCCCAATTAATAACATGTTCATAAACTCTGCCAGGTGTCAGTGGCAATATTAAACATCCCAAAAACAGATGCAAAGGATTTGGAGTAGACACCACAATGAGTACATTCAGGGCAGAGCGAACAAAGTGATGTCTCAGTGAATGAGACAGCAGGGGCCGTATCAGGTTACCCTTTCTGAGAAACATTGTTGAAACGCTCCATAGCGATGAGCTCACATGAAATATCACTTCAAACCAATAACCCCTCGTACAAGAGCGCTCGCTTCATTCCATGACTGAATCAAACTGGAGACAAATCACCTTAGGCCCTTTTGCAAATCCCACTCCTCCCATCCTCTTTTCCACTCAACCCCCACCTCCTTCCTCCTTCCTCCTCCTCCTCCTCCTCCTCCCCCCATCTCCTCTCACTTGAACACAAACCTTCACTTTATTAAAACAGAAAAAAAGAAACTGCGCGTCACTGGATTCATTTGGACAATTATGCAAATCAGACAGGAGATGACGCTTTTATTAATGTTAGAAAAGTGTTGCATCAGATACCGCTGAAGTTCATTAACTTACTCCAGCTGAAGACAGATGCATTCTTATTAGTTTGATGTCACCACGGTCTGTATCACATTATCTTCTTCAGCTGCGTCAATGAAAAGCTCCCCGTGGATCGGCTGCTCATGTAAAATATGTGAAAGGAGTGGTAATTCACTGCTAAAACTGTGCAAGCTTGATTGTTTTGTTTAACACAATTTTTTTTTATGACTTAGGACTTATATTGCTTCCTGGAAACTTGGGCGCAGTTGGTGCCATCGCTTTATACTGATATAACAAAACACACAGTCAACTAATAGCAGGTCCCTCTTGGCTTTTATTTATCCCTGCTTTACACCAGAGTCATTGTCCCTGTCCCCATACATCGACTCTCTTTTGCTCTCTCTGCAGGTACGGGGCCTGGGAGGTGATGGACCATCGCTGACTGACAAGACTCCACGCTCTCTGTGGCTCCAAGGGGTAATTAATTTCAGCAAACGATCGCCACGTCTGTCGGCTTTTATAAACGAGCGTTTACGCGCTATGGACAATTTAACCACTCCGCTGAGCCCGCCTTGACAGAGACAAGTAAGGTTGTGTGAGAGAGAGGAAGAGAGAGAAACAGACAGAGGCATGGAGGGGTGGTGGGTGGGGTGGGGGGGGGGCATGCTGTTTGGTGACTGATGGAAGATTTAATCAATAGAGTAAGCACATTTACTCTCATGATGCTCACCCAACATTCATATTCATAGAGTTAATTCTCTCAACGCCTACGCTGTTGCTCACCACAAAAATTATAATGCATGAAAGATTTCACTACATATCATCAGGCCTCATCAAAGGCCGACATCATCACTGCTAATTATGTGCGCCATCATGGACTAAACATCCTGCTACACTCGTCGAATAATATGACTCTAGGCCCAGGCTTGATTTCAGAACTACAAATGACACTCTTCCAATAAATTCTGGCACAAACACTGAAGCATACCAATTTTCATGTTGCTAAGGTTAATAATTGTAATAGGCATGCAGAACAAACCAAATATATTGAAACAGTGTTGACTTGAACCACTCCCATGCTTTAAATTTTAGCTCAATATCTGTAAAATCGACTGAGGTGCAGTCATTTTTGTGTTAGCTGTGGTGGCCATTAGAGCTATGCCAACACCTGGTTTAGATGATATCAATGATTCAAGATAAAGTGAGTAGTGAGAAAAATGTGAATTTATCATAACTGAGATCATCCTTGCTATACCAAACAGTGATGTTTAACATCACAACATTTTTTAATACCGTGCAGCCCTAGCAACCGGGTTGAATCATGCTGAGTCCAAAAGTTCATCAGCTGTAGATGTTCATCCATTGATTACTTTTAACTCTAGGTTCACTGGTCAATTTGGTAACAAACACACTCAGGCACGCGTGCACACACACGCAAACACAGGCAAAAGCAATGTCACTGGCCTTTCCTCTTTTGGTGATAGTCAATTTTTTAATGGCAGTACATCACTACTACAACAGTGTTCCATTCAGGGCAACACATATAATATGGGACATGTATATTCGCATTCCCTTCAGGGCAGAAACCAAACCAGGGTCAGGTCCAGCACCAAAACGGTATGTCACATTCCCCTTAGAACGAAAGAAACGTGGTGATGACCAGAAAGTTGCAGCGTTGACGTGAAGACATAACTCCGAGATATATCACTAAAAGGAGTCCATGACGTTACCAAGCCCCAGGTCAAATCTATGCCAAGAGATAAAGGAAGACCCAGCTGCAGTTAGCTAAAAAGATAGCGTGTTAAATCAAATGAAAGAGCCTCTGCTTAGACAGAGCTTTGCTTCAGGCTGGATGGGCAACACATATGAACATCTGATTATGTAACTGGATGCCCCGGGCAAAGTGTGCAGTGCATGTAGTGTGCGTACTACATGCTCCAAACACATCTTTTTGCTCCACAATTGCAAAAGGATAAAGGTAAAAGCGTAATCATCATGGAGCAGCAGCATGATAGTACAACCCTAGATAAATAAGATGCATTTAAACACAAAGTCATTTTAAAGCCATCCATCCGTTTATCCACAGAAAAAATCAAAATATCCCTTTCTTATAAGTGGTTGGATCCAGAACATGAGAAGTCTTTTATGAAATAAATTTTATACCTACCAACACAAATGGCTCAAATAAAGGGCGAGAAATGTCACAAAAGGGTGTGGTGTTTGGTTACTAATCTTATGTATTAGACCTCTTTTAAAAGACCCATGGCAAAAAGGTGAGTGGCATCACTTCCTTAAAACCAATGTGGCCTGCAGATAGCAGTTAAATAGTTATTAATTACAAAATAGGAGATTTACACACTGGATTACTAAAGCAGGATAACATTTCAGCACTGACAGTGATTAAATTTACACAAAGGTTTTGACACATAGACCTCCAATAAAAGATGCTAACACATTTGTTACCACTACAACAGGAGAGCAGCCCTGCAATTAAGTTGGCTCTCTCAATGAGTCGGCATGCATCCAATAGAGATCCAGACATGGATGAAATATCTTACCCGCTACGTTAAGGAGATCCAGCGGACAGGGAGCTACCAGAACCTCTCTGCTCGCTGATTCCATTGAGCATGTCGTGACTTTGCTGGCCCTTTCCCCAAAGAATCTGCCATCCTCATGTGGCAATGATAGGACACGCATAGTCAATAAGGACAAGGCAAAAACTAAGACTGATCAAGGTTGTAGTAAACTGTAACAACTTTCTGCTTCAAGAGACTCGCTCGGATCAATAAAGGGAGATTTCCAGGCGCAGAAATGAAAGGCTGACTCAGGGTTCATGAGTTCCCCTCTTTCTCCTCACAAACAGGAGGAGACAAGGTTAGTTTGCTAAGTAAATGACTATTATTTTAACTCAACACTACATAGCATCGGTACGTTCTCCCAAGAGTCGAAGAAGTTCATATCCACATAGTGGTCACTCGGTCAGTTCCCTTTGCTTCTAACAATATCCTCTTGCCAGACTATTAGCACATCAGCGCCAGTCTGCTTTGTTCCCCCTGCCAAAGCAACTTACACAGCCTGCCTCCATGTCAGTATTTTCACAGCTAGACATATATTACTGTGTGACATCAAGCCCGAGGGCTTATAGATCTGCTGGATTGTATGACAGGGTCCTTTATGGCTTTTGCAAGATTGCATGACAGCAGTATGCCTGCCTCTGTACTTGGCAGGAATAACTCTAAAACACAACGGAGAAGAAACAGATTAATGTAGCCATATGAAAGGCCCAAGGCAGCAAGTGTTACCATAGCTACGACAGGAATAAGGGATTGTTTACTGTCAGAGATTGAGATATTAAAACAATGAATGTCTACGCTGAGTGATCATTTCTTCAACATGTTTTAGGTGTGCCTGTGTCTGAGTGGCCCTTTTAGACAGGGTGATTACACATTGACAATCAAGGGGGTCAGTGTTTTCCCCACATGAAGATAATTCCACCCACTGGCCTGTGAATCAACTGGCTGACAGTACCTATCCATATAATAATATAATATTAATAATAATAATAATAATAATTTTGTCAGCTATTCTCCTGAAAATAGTCTAATTAAAAAAATTCCCAATGCTCCACATTATTCAACATTCTGTTCAAAAGATAATACCAAAATCAAGAATTAAAAGTAAAATTTTGTAAAATACGTGGAAAGATAATGGTTATGATAGAAGCTCAGAAGCTCATTTCTTTCTTCTAATAAATGAAAACTGATTGTGTTTCCCCTCAGTTGACAGCTTTGAAGTGGTGTGGGGTTTAATAACTTTCAGTTTTATTTAAACTGCCTCTTCTTTGCTTTTCACACAAGAAGCAGATGACTCATATCAGAACTACAATCATCTAACACTGAAACACAGCTTCAACTAACCCTCAGCATGTTCTAATGAACCGGATAATTACATGAAACACTACATCCTGAATTGTGATCTTGAGTATTAGATTTTTGTTGCTAGTTGCTCATTTTGAAAGCAATTTTTGTTGATTTATTAATGATATGGCACTGCGAAAACAATTCAGTTCAACTTTATCAAAGTATTTATTGCTAAAAGGATGTCCCAGCATTAGTTAAAAAAAATGTTTTGGAATTGAAAGCGTAGCTTGGATATGCTCATGTTAATTGGCTTAGCTAACTGTAACATTAGAAAGGTTAGCATTCAACCTCAGTCTAACTCAAAACCTCCAAAAAGCCATAAAGCTCGTCCTTCGAACATTTACTCACTACTTACTTTGGGTTTACTTGAGATGTGACTTGACATGTTGGTAGGAAGTGTAGAGGTTCAGCTGATGGTAAAACTAGAAGGCAGCGTTAGGAGGTTCATGTAATGGCAGGGTTTAGAATTGGTTAAAGATACTTTAGGGGGTGTCTGAAATATATTGTAAACTGTATGATTACATGTGATATGGGTATAGAAATTCAACCAACTCCAACCTGTTGTTTTTACCTCTTTTTGAAAGGGGGGGAGACAAAGTCTTAACTACTGAACCCCATATACCTGTGCTGCCCGTACCCCATCCCACTACACCTACCCCTTAGTCTTTAATGTGAATTTAGAAGTGATAGTGATTAAAACATCTCTCTACTAAATGGGATGTTCCTTCAAGAATCCAATAAGTGATCAGTTGTCACTGATTTCTTTTACACAAACAAACGCAACAACAATATGCCAATACTGAATATAACTGGTTACCTAGCTTGCTACAAACTTTGGCATACATTGTTTTAAATTCTTGCTAAGACAGATTAGCCATGACACTATATGTAAGACATCAAAATACTCTAGATATTTCAGTTGTTGTTGTGGCAACAAAACATTTTATATGCTTTGACAACGATTAAGGGATGAGGGAAGGGGTGAAACGGTATTCGGCTAAAGCCTAGAAACACATCCATATGGAACACTTGCTAAGTCGGTGTAATCAGAGCGTTGATTTACTTTTCTAAAATACACGACCTTAATGAGGAAGGAGAAAAGATGAAGGGGGTAAATGAAAAGCGAAGGAAGACGAGGGCAGAAAGAAGAGTCTTCTTTTCTGTTTGAAACAAAGTCTTGTCATAATGTCCTTAGTGGCAGGTCTGCCATACAATCAGTGAGTAAAATTGCATTTCAAGCTCTACAAGAATTATATTCACTTAAGGAGTAATATCAAGACATGCCCAACTACAAAGAAACTTACACATTACTGTAGTCTAACATGTAACCTACATTTAGAGCCAGATAGTGTCATTTTGTCCATCTTTTGACCTGTTAGCTCTTCATAAGCAAACTCAACAATCATAGCTTTAAAATCAACACAAGTGTTTAAAAAGTTAAGCTTTTTTAAGACCTAAAAGGCATGACAGTAATGAACAGCTAAGCTACATTTAATTCAATCAGTCTGTGACTTAGATTAGTTGAGTCATTTGCTATAAACCAATAGTTTAGCTCTTATGAAGTAGGGTTCTGTGGAAAGATTTGTGAAACAGAGTTTAACCCTGATTGGATGGATGAGCTAACAGCTAGTCCAAGCAGGACCAAGGCCAAAATGGACTGCTGCTGTCTTAGAACAACTCTAACCTCACATCGCTGCCAAGTTCGTACTGAATCGTTATTTTCATAGAATTTTATGGTTATTTGCAAGCAGCAGCATCTAGCTGTAGCGCTGTCTGGGCAACCTGCACACGCCTGGCAAAAATATGGTGGTGTTTCTGCCAGAATAACCGTGCAATTTAAAACTGAAAGCAGTGCTATGGTTTATAAAACAGCATTTGTATGAGCTGCTATTAATTTTTTGAGACAGAGCCCTACTTTTAGAAAAAAAAATTTAGAACGATCCCTTTAATTTTGCTTTGCTTCTGTCTTTTGCTGCAGTGACACACAAAAAAAATAATATGACCAAAACAATAAAAAAAGCATATTATTCAACATATAAAATGAATGGATGTCATTGGTAAAATAATAAGCGGATCTTGCAGGATATAACCTTCCTCTGCCTTCCCTGTGGTACCTGACAGGCCTGTAGCTAAGCTCAACTACAGCCATTACTTCCACTGCTGCCTTCCTGCTCCATTAAACCCAACAAGCTTAACGCAATGGCTTTCATTCCTCACAGCAATGGCTTCTGCTTCATACCCTTGTGGCTTTTAACGGGAGAGGGGCGATTTGAAGGTGGGGCAGGAGGGAGGGAGGTGGAGATTATATTTCCCTTGTTAACACAAAATATGTCACGCACTGCCCTTGTTAACTTTAAAAGAAGAAGCAGGAAAAACAGTGTTTTTGCCTTCTCCACTCTCCTTGCTGCTGAATATAAAGATATTGCTCACCGGGGGGCCAGAGCAACAGAATTTAACATCTGTAGTTAAAAAAAAGGAAGCCATTATGTTATACTGTCCTTGTCATAGGGTTGTATTTAATCACCCAGCTTTAAATCCAACTTACGGTACGATTAGAGGTTGTGCCGGACTTCATACTGAGTCAGCAATTATTGATTATAAGAAATTAAAGTTGTTATTTATTTCTTTTTATCTAACAGCTTAAATGGAACATGTTTGAGCCGATTACCTGATAAACAAGACATGCTTTCTGAGAAACCGCAACACAGGAGATGCCATCCTCGAGTTATACGACCTCACTGAATTGAAAACTGGTAGGTCGTTTTCTGTTTCTATGATCTGTGTGACTATGTGTAATGACACTGTTACCATGAAACAACGCAGTCATTGTAAAGTTTTCCCAAAGGAAGATAAAACACATTATCTCATCAAGCTTTAGCTGCGTTGATCATTAAGAATCAGAAGAATCCTGCAGTAAGGTGAGACATTTTTGACACCACTAGAGCAAACTAAAGCTGAAAATTCAGTAACCACTCACTCTTTCAGTTGTCAGCGAAAAACACATCAAAAGCAACAGCTAACAGCAACAAAAATGATTAGAGGTAATTTGTGTTGTGAGAGAAGAGGTAAAAATCGAGACACTTTAACTGAGCTGCTCTCAAGTAATAATGTGAGATGAAATTTAGGAAACATATCTCTGGGACACAATGAATATTTCATAGCATAATATGAATAGATTCTTTGTTTAATTAGACTTGGAGATTTGTCCCCGTTAGCCACTTAAAGAAAAAACTGCATTTTTTTTTCTCCTGTAATTATAAAACTTCTTCAGGCCAATGTGCTCAGTTCTAATTCACCAATCAAAGTCTCTGTAAACTAAAAAGACTTGTCAGAGAGGAAGTGTCTGAATCCCATCAATGTCTTTAATGATCTGACAGTGAAGCCATCTCATTTACCAGAAAACAATTAGATTATAATTAGACTTCAAGAACAAAAAAATACACAAACTCACATTAGCATTGAACTTCCTGTATTTATTAAGAATGTCAATATAACATCTACCTCAAATAAGAGTAATTAAATAGATAAAAATCCTCTTTTTTTTTAGAGTAATTAAATTGGACTCAAAGCTGGCAGTCCAGATAGATGTAAAACATACACACACATGCACACCTCACAAATAATGACGTATCCGTACACAAAAAATAAATTAAGTTCTGATTCCTATTTCACATTTCATTAATTAGGATTTCCACAAACACACTCTGAGTGCAAACCAAGGCGTTACACACTAGCATACACACACGCGCGCACTTAATGCACGCGTAGACACAGGAATACACAACCACGCCACACAAGAAAGGAACATTTTCACCACACCGGGTCTTCTGTGCACTTTCTTCTTAAAGTAGGAGAATATTACCACCTCTCGCAGCATTTTTACATAACAGTTTATTTTCTCTGAAGAGGTATAGCTAAATGAGTTTTCAAATCTCTCTAGGTTTCCCTGCCACAGAGATGTACAACCGCAGCTGATAGGCACCACTTACATTCAATTATCTCTGTTCCTCTCAAACACACATACCGAACTGGCATACGCACATAGACACATCGGTTATTTCTGAGCAAGAGAACTATGATTCTCATTACCACCCCGTTCTGGGCACTGAGGCGCTGCTTCGGAGCCCTTCATCTAAAATTATGTGCTGGGTCTTCATACACTGAATAAAAAAAAGATACACTTGAATCCTTTAGGGCTGTTTAAACAATGACAGGAATGAAATGCATCATTAGACAAATGCCAGAGTCTGTGTTATTTACACACGTTTGACAAATTCAGATGTTCTTTCAGTCATTTTTTGTCTAAGGGAAGAATTGTGTAAAATATTTCACATTTCCAATGTGAATGAGTAAAGATAAAAGAAATAAGAGTTATTTAAACAGATAATTCTCATGCGAGTTCATACTGTACTGTGCATCCTGAAAATATTCACAGTGCTTCACTTTTTCCACGTTTCTTCATATTACGGCCTCATTCCAAAATGGATTAAATTCCTTTTTTTTCCCCTTAAAAATTCAACACACAACATCCCACAATGACAAAGTGAAAACAGTTGTTGGAATGTTTTGCAAATTTCTTTAAAATCAAACACAAAAATGTAGCATAAGTATTCACAGCTTTTGCAGGGACACGCAAAATTGAGTGTAGGGGTATGGTGTTCCCACTGATCATCTTTCAGATGTTTCTACAACATTCAGTTGATTGGACATGATTTGGAAAAACACACCTGTCTGTATCAGGCCCTATAGTTGACAGAGCCTGTCAGGGCACAAAGCAAGCCATGAAGTCCAAGAAATTGTCCACAGACCTCCAAGATAGGATTGTATGCAGCACTGAAGATCCCAATGAGCACAGTGGCCTACATCATCCGTGAATGGAAAAAGGTCGGAACCACCAGGAATCTTACTACAGCTGGCCACCCAGTCAATCTGAGCAATGAGGGTGGAAGGGTCTATGTCAGGGGGGTTAACAAGAACCCAATGATCACTCTGACAGAGCTCCAGCATTGGTCTGTGGAGAGAGGAGAGCCTTCCAGGACAGTCCTTTTAGCAGCACTCTACCAATCAGACCTGTAGTGCGGAGGGTTACCAAACCCCATTTGTAGCAAAAAACTGTAACAACTAAAAAGGCAAAACTCTTTTCACTGAAACCTAGAGAAAGTGAACAATTCCCTCCACAGCTGAATTCATTTCACAGCATCTCTCGAAGTTTCAGTTGCCACCCACATTCACCAGGCTCTTCTTGGCACAGACTGGGACTCTCGACTGTAACTCTTGGATTCTGGACAGCGTTTCAGCACATCTGTGCTGCTCAGCCCCCCGTGGCAGCTCAGAGGGGGACTCATCTATAAATCTAACCGTCACAAAACAGGGAATTCAAGCTGGCAAAAAGATGAAGGAGACAGGAAAAAGACACAGAGCTCTAACAATACGATCGTAATGATCTAAGTGATCACACATGGCGGAGGTTGTATCACTCTAAAACCTTCATCCATCACTGTATCTACAGTTATTTTCCGTCCATTGTCCATCCGGACATTTTTGAACACTGGTGGCATTTAGTCAAAGGGGGCAGATAGGACTTTGAGCCGAAAGAGAGACCTGGGCCAGCTGTCTCCTCACCTCCTCCCATTCTGTCCCAACTTCCACAGAACCCTAACGTGGTAATTGATTCAGTAAGTGCAATTATTAGCTCGGATTTTAGGACTGACTCATCTCGAGTCTTTGCAATGCATCTGTGCTGTTTGGGCTATTGCCAGTTAATGTCAAACCACCAACTCATTATGCACTCTGCCCACTCAGGAAACACACACACAAGTAAACTATGGTATCTGTTTTTCACATTATATGAAATCCATCGTTAGACGGCTTGCTCATTGTTAACCATAAATATTACATTAAACTCAATGCTTTTTATGTGTGCAGGCTCATAACTTTTCTGTCATTGGTCACTGATAGTAAAGTTCAATAATAATGTTTTCACCTGTGTGTTTATTTGTCTGTATCAATAATAAAATATGTCATAGGGCCATGGTAGCTCGGTGGTCAGAGCTGCAATCTCATAACCCTGACGCTGCGGGTTCAAGCCCAGGGTGCATTATGCAATATTTTCACTTAAAACACTGACAATAACTGTTGGCAACAATCCTATCTGTCTGTTAGCAAAATATCTCATAAATTTATGGATGGATCCTAATGAAACTCTCAGAAATTAATCACTGGATGTACATCTACAACTAATTAACTTTTGGTGTCAGCCCAGTTTAAGATGGCTAGCATGGCTAATCAACGTTAGCTAACACAAAAAGGCTCTAACTTAGTCAGTGTTACAGATACTGAGCTAACCTGGGGTAGTGCATAAGGTCATTCATGAGTTTCGATCAAAACGGTTATAACTCCCCAGCATAAGATGATCTTAGTTTAAAACTAGCAATAAAAGGTACTGAGTGATATGCATTCCTTCAAGAACTGCTAGGGCTTTAATATTAGTTTTGTGTGCACTTGTGTCAGAGGACTGACTGCTTACAGAAGGAACAACTCAGTGGAGATCTTGAAACCTACTTCTCTTGTTTTTTGGGAGATTAACTCAATGTGTTTGTATGTTTTCTACAGAGAGAGTCAAAATATGTGTTGAAATCCAAGCAGTTGGTTGAAATTCTGAATATGTTAACAGCAGCCACTCACGATCAGTTTTGTTTCACATCTTTGCTTCAAACAAGAGTGTTCCAGCTTGGTCTTAGATTACAAATCAGTGTGTGTTCATTTCTCACCGATGAATGGTTCTCCTTTTCTTCCCTTTCCCAAGCGACCGGCAATACTTGTGAAATGACAAATGAAAGAGGAGGTATATTTGAGGGGGAAAAAAAAATTACAAAACAGAATGAGAGAGAGAGAGAAAGTGTAACAGACCCACAGCAAGAACACAATTGGGTTTCTGAAAAAGATGACAGTAAAAATCATAAGTTTGAAATACAGTGAAGGGTCTGAAGAAGAGGAGGAGGAGGAAAGTAAGTTCTTCCTCCACCAGCTACCTTGCTGTCAGGCAGGAGTGGGCGGCTGGTGAGATGTGAGTGTATGTGTGTGTGTGCCACATGTTCCCTGAGTCTAGGGACCAGTAGGGGGGGGTTGACAGATTATCTGTTGAGGCGCAGGATGGAGGGATCCCTCTCTTTCTCTTTTTTCTCAGTCACTCACTGTGGCTCACTTTATCATCCACTGTTCAAGGTCACTGCAACACTGTGAAAGTTTGGAGGGTATACATGACACCAGGAGCTCATGGGTGACTCAGCACTTTTCCACCACGGTTTGTCTTCAACTGCTGAACTGTCACAAGTATATTATTACATATACTATTACATGTCTAATACACGGTATCTGCAGTATCTCATGTTTCAGGTCTTAACTTGTGCTATTTTCTCCCGCTGCGTCTCTTTGTGTGTATGCTTGTTTGTCTGTTCAGTAGCAAAAAAAGCTTGTGATGAATTTTAATGAAACTCTCAGAAAGTAATCATTGGATGTACATCTACAACTGATTATTTTTTAGTCAACCTGATTCATAATGGCTGTCACAGCTAATCAAATTTAGCAAACACAAAAAATGTCTATAACTCAGTCAATTTTACAAATATTGAGCTAAGATTTGGTGTGTTTATAGTTAAGAGTCACCCACATGCAGGTCAAGGCCACAGTTCACTGATGGTCAGAGGCCAGCATTTCAGGCAAGGTCTCCTAAAGCTGTGCTGATGGCTTTGAAGGAGACCTCCAGCTGTCAGCTGATGGAGTCAGAAGATAGCTCAAGATGTGCATCTGAACTAAGTTACAAAAAGTTATTATCCAACTTTTGTTTAATTTCTTTTATTCTTGCTACTTTACTTTACTAGCCTATACGGTTGGACTCTACAAAAACAAAGCTAGACAAAACATATGCTTTAAATTTAGGCTGACAAATATTAACGACAAGACACAAAGGAGAGGGCATCACAGAGACGAACACAAGAACGAACTGAACAGCCAGGCGGACCAAGGTCCTTCAGTGTTACTAAATATAATAAGCACCATTCAGACACGCAGGCCCCTCAACGAGTCCAGCAACTCTGAGCACCTGTACTTTTCCTGTTCAGAAGAAGTTTTGTTGACATGTTATCACTGTAGACTATCACAGTAGATTATCAAGTCAAGTCAAATTTACTTATATAGCACTTTTCAGCAACAAGGCAGTTCAAAGTATCACTCCTGTAAGACAAAAGAAATTAAGTTTTTTAAACCATTTGACTAATTTCTTATCAGATAAATGCACACATAAAATCATCAACATTCATTTTTCACATCTCAAAAGATCTCCCTATCACATGAACATATCTCATTACTGCATAAGTTGGGTTTTTATGAGTCTTAGAAAGAAGCATAAACAATCTTTCTATACTCGATTAGATGTCCAAGAGTGTTAAGCTTGGAATGTAAACACTCATCCAAAACAATACCAAGAGTCAGCAGGGCAGATTTACTTTGAGACCGAACAGGTACAAGAAGATGACGGTAGGTCAGAGATCATAAGGAAAAGGAGTCCTTTAATGCTTCATATATAAAGTAGTTGTAATTGGGAAAATGGGGCAGAGGAAAGCAGATATGTATTCCTTTAAAAAGAAAATAAAGAAAAAGGCTCTTTTTGCATAGCTCTTTAATCAGAGTTATAACTTGGATTGAGTGGATAAATGAGATATTCAGAAAACTGATTATAAATCTGTGGGTGTTTGTGCAGCCAGCAAAATGAAGTATGATACTTGAAATTCCACTTCCTTCCAGCTGTGTTTGCACAGTAACAGAAGAAACACAGGCTGTCAGACTGAAGCTGATCCTAGGTCTGTTTCTGAAAGCCTTCAGCTTGGACAGACAAAAGACAAAATCTGCAAAGTCAGACCAAATTACAGCAAAGAGCTAAAGAGGATTAGAAGTGTAGCAAGATGGTATTTGTATGAATGCAGAGTCAGAATTTACAATATTGTTTTCCTGATCATAGTTTCTTTCTATAGTTTTTGGATTAAAACTACTTTTGCACTTTGTGCTATTTTACCAATTCAAACATCAAAATGTTTAGATTAATTGGGAATAATGTGCTAGGACTTTTTGTAAATGTTATTATTTTTAATATATTTGTTTGAACTAAAATTCCCCATAGAAATACATTGAGATCTAACTCAACATATTTGCTATAGTTTTGTCTTCATATAGCACTTTTGGTTTTTAACTACCAATCTGCTATTTGTAGCTTTAACCTACCATTTTGGTAAATTTAGCTACAGTTTTGCTACTTTTAGCATCTATTTAGCTACTTCTAATTTTAGCATCAGTTTTGCTAAACTTAGGTTCTGCTTTGCTCCTTTTAGCATTAGCTCCCGTTTTGCAATTTGTAGGTTTAGCGCCTGTTTTGGTACTTTTTGCCTTTGTTCTGTTTGTTTTAACTTTAGCAACTGAGTTTTAGGTTGTTTAGCTAATTTTAGCACAGCTATTATGCACTCAGCATTAATTCCTCTAATAATTATTGGATGTATTTTTTTCAATTTAGTTGTGATATTGTTGAACAATGATTTGTTCTTTGTTAGGGATGGTCAGTAATATCTGAATGATGCCAGTGTTCTGAAATCCAAACATCTAGTTTTTTTTTTCTTCCTTTAGTTAGAGAAGAAGAATAATTTTAGGGCTTGAGATGGGTTATTTCTCCACAACACTTTCTAAGAAGCCTTGAAGGCTGTAAATGGACTTGAAGTTCTGCGCCACTTTCCCACATTGAGCCATAAACCAATCACATCAACACACTGTAACAGATGGATATCTACTGAGAGAGGCTCAACCTTCATTTCTCTGCAATGTGGGTTCACAAGACAAGGAAGAAACTCTGAGGAGTACACACATATCATATAAATCTGTCATCTCAAATAGCAAATATTCTGGGTCAGTGAATTTCAGGTTTGTTATCCCAGTTAGTCATGACAGGTAATGAAATATTTATTCAATGTTTCTTTTGGCATTCAGCATTTACAGTAAAATAACTATAAAAGGACTTTATACTTTGCCTGTACAGCAAGGTTTTTAGGAAACTGTGGGCCTGAATGATCACATCTGTCGCGCTGAAACACTTTTGACAGAACGTCAGCTGACATTAAACATGAATTGTTCATTTGCTGTTATTCATACATTTAGTTGTATTTATAAGAGACTCAGAGGGGATAATTACAGTAATAAATGAGTAGCGTAGCATTCCTTAAAGAATGTGTGTTGTCCACCCCAGTGCCAGAGTTTTAAACGACAGAGTTATAGCCATTGTGGTCAAACCTTGTAAATTATGTTATGCACAGTCCCATGCAATAGTGTGAAATTTCACTATATGACTTAATATGTCTGGTGAATGTATTTCAGTTATGACCATATCAAACTTTAGCTCATTATCTGTAAATTTGACCAGGTTTTAGCAATTTTTGTGTTTCCCAAGGTAAGTTGACTGTGGTGGTCCATCTTGAATCAGTTCTAGATGGACGTACATCTTACTTTTCAAAAGTTTCATTAAAATCCATTCTTTGGGTTATGAAATATTTTGCTATCAGACAAATAGGTTTAATTAAAAAACTTAATGCCAGGGTTTTAAGCTAAGATCTTGTGCAATGAGTTAGCGCTTGAAGTATAAGTTGGGGATGTCTTTCTGCTACTAACACACTAAATTTTAGCTTAGTATCTGTAAAAGTGACTGTGGTATAGCCATTTTTGTGTTTGCTAAGGTTGCTTAGCATCTTGAATTGGGTTGACCCCAAAAAGGTAATTAGTTGTTGATGCACGTGATATTTCCTTTCTCCTTCATGTCTTATTGTTTTTTATATACTTTAATAAACACCTTTCCTGTGTTTCACTGACTCTATCTCTAAAGTCCAGCAGATTATTGTGGCTTTGTGGGATTCCTGTCACTGAATCATCGTGTGCTCTGTACTGTATCATCTATAATATCATCTTCCCAAAAGTCTCTGCAGAGTAAGTGGCTTAGCATGAAAGGAGTTTTTGTGTGTGTTTGTGAGAAACTGTGTTTAGCACTCGCAGCCAAAACAGCATCGACTGACCCTCATCCCATCCCTCTCCTATAAAACCCCAGACCAGCTTACCAACCCGAAAGGCAAATGCACCCTCACATGTTCCAGCTCAGTCCAGATCTGGTTCTTTTCTGTCTTATCAAAAAATCCATCTGCTTCATCCACAGCAGCCTCAACAACAGCCTCTCAATGCAGCTCAAATAGGAGATGAAAAAAAAGACCTCAACAGCCACAAACCTCAATTCAGGGACCCTAAACCAGCTCCAGATTTCTGCTACACCACATTCTCCACAACATAGAAATATGAGTCTTTTCCTCAGCCATTTTCCTAACAAAATCCCTCTATAAAAATATTGACTTAGCGTTTATTGTATCTGGCTTTTAAGAAATCCTTTTTTTTTTTTTTTTTTTTTTTTTTTTC
>NC_051445.1:19248701-19264767 GCF_001649575.2 Kryptolebias marmoratus
GGGGGGGGGGGGTATTGAATTTTAGGTATCTACAAAACCTAGATCCAAAACCTTATTGATGCTGCACAGTTGTTTTACAGTATAGTTTCAACAACTGTGTAATAAAACACTTACCACAGCCTCCATCCGTGCCTTCCTACTCTGTCACCCAATCCTGAACTCTCAACTCCAGTCTAATTTCCAAAACTTCTCTTGTTTCCCAGTCCCACACCATTGCCCCTAGTTCACCCTGACTATTGTTCCCAAATCCCAAGCCGAGCCCCAAATCCTAAACCCCGGTTTATCTGTAGTCATTCACTCCATGCCAACATCACAGATGTTTCTTTCAGTCTCGCAGTTTGGAACAACAAAGAAAGATCTCTAGACAGGATGGTTCCTTTAAAAGACATGCTGAGGCTAGGTAGCTTCTGCTAAATCTCATTAAAGGCCGAGCATTCCTTGAAGGAATGCCTGTCATCGCCTTTTGTCGCAGTTTTAAAGTAAAGTCATCTCATAGAACAGAGTTCTAGCCGTTTTAGTCAAACTTGTAAATGACTTTATGCAGCAACTCATGCAATACTGTGAGGTCTCACTAGATCCCTAGATTGTTAAGGTCGTTTAGCTGTGGTGGCCATCTTGAATTGAATTTAGTATTTTACAACTGAAATGCTCCGCTACAGAGAAACAATTAATCTTTACTTTGACACAAAATTAAACTAGCAAAGAAAAAGTGAGTAAAACAATCAGTCAGCAAGAAAGCCAAGACAAAAAATTATTTACCATGAAAATAACTGTCCTTTGCGAGGAGATTTGCAATCCAAACTTTCAGTAAGAAAAAACACTCAGCCAATCAAAAAGAAAGCCTGACAACAGTCCCTTCAGTCTGTGTCGCTATCAGATGCAAAACTAATGCAATGGAAAATTCCACATCATACTGTTCGCTTAAAAGAGTGAGGTTTGAGCAGTTTTAGTTGGCAGAAATTTGTTCCTTAGGAGGTCCTCCTCTAAGCCATATGGGAATCATCTGCTGTCATTAATCAAGAGAGCACACTTTCAGTTTAAGAGCAGGAGTCCTTGTTACATGTGTAGATATTATACTAGGCTTTAACAAAACGTCTGGTTGCATGCAAATATACTTTGTTTTCCCTCAAAACCTTTGCTCTCCTTTCAGATTTATTGCCCCTCCAACACAAGACCTGTTTTTAATTGTTCTGCTGGCAGACAAGCTTTCTCTGTTTGGTAGTTAAACAATTATTCTCATTTTTCTGTTTGTGATTAGATCACTGTGGGACAATCCTGTCAAAATCCCTAGCCAACAAAATGTCACATATTACTGTAACCCAAATTTCCCTTGTTGATTAATGACAGTAAAGTACCACAATAAATACTGGTTAGCTTGTCTGCCTATTCATCCCTGATTCTCCTTACTGGAAGCATTTGCTGCTGTCTACTGCAGGTAAGATACTGGCTACTCAACGCAGATAACTCTTTCAGAAAGTCAAAACTGTCCCTTTAAGGAAACACTGATGTTAGCTTGAGCATTCTCAAAATCCAAAATGCCAGAGTAAGATCAGAAGTAAACGCTATGCTGTGCTAAATTTAAAATACAACTGGGGAGTTTTAGATCCTCATTACCTTTTCGGTTTTGTAAATAACAATTTGCTGCTCTTAAATGAAAGCTGACAGCGGAGAAGTGGGAAGAATTGAGTGGTACGGTAAAAGAGGGAGAGACCTGCTGAGAGGAAAGTGATATGAAGCAAATGCAAATGTGAGCGGGAGGAGAAGTGCGAAGAAATGAAATCAATAATGAACGGCTCCGTAACAGGAACTTAATCAGAACAGCAGGTCCCTATATTGCTCCTGACTAGCGCACGCATCACCGCCGTCGATTCAATTTACTCTGCAAACCCTGGAAAAATAAATAAAACATGGAAAATAAATTGAGACGCTCATTCAAATTCATTAGAACCTGTCCCCGTGTGCATACAGTAAGTAATATTACTTGAAGAAGTAAAACAGGAAAAAAAATGAGAATATGCCAACTGCTTTGTGTTGATTTCGAGAAGAGAACGAAAACAGGGACACAAAGTCACAACAGCTTTTTCAGAAACCACTGTCTTTTGCCTTTTATGTACACACACTTATTACTGTATATAAACAGGCATACTGTGGAGCATTTCCTCACTACAATGCAAATAAGCGCTGAGATACAGTGAAATTATACACACATTTGTAGGAATATATTAAAGAAGCGCTGTGAACAGGTTGAAGACAGGTTAGATCGTGGATCATGTATCGCAGTTCTTTAGACTGCCTTAGTGTCCTCTGTCAAATGTGGTCCCATAATGACTCCTGGATGTTGACACCAGGGCTCGTGTGGGGCCACACCATCTGTTGCAAAATTCCTTGGTTTACATGGGTTTTTTTTCTTTTTTTTTTTTTTTTTCAAAAAAGACATCTTTGTGTTTGTGGCACATTGTCAAGATGCTAAATTATTACTCGCTTGCTAAAGTTTTTCGTATTTTAAATTTTTGCACAGTTCTATTTACACAATGGTCTTTTCACACACGCAAACACACACATTCACACACACTCCTAAACAATCCAATTATATGACTAAACCTTTCAGCAGAAAAGGAACAGAAAACATCCGACTCACAACCCTGACCACCAACAAAAGAAGGGGAAAAAAATTTAAAATCGTTGAAAGGTAATGTGCTGTAAAAGTTAAAGCAAGAAGATGTGGGGAGTTGGTCACCGAGGCACGGGAGTTCTGTTCTGATTACAGCGCGAGAATGGAACGTCTTAAACTCTTTTTAGGACAGAGTTTTGTGGAAAGATTTGACACCAGTACCTTACTTGTTGTTGATAGCTTTTTGAACAACCTCGGTTTAGAGAAATAGAGTTTACATCTGAATGGACTGATGAGTTTGAACGGTTGGACTGGTGACATTTTTTTAAATAACTCCTATGTGAAAATGGCATGTTTCACTTTTTAAAACATGTGACATATGAAATAGATTTTGCCCATACCTTTAATGTTAATTTGGAACATTTTCAACATTTTTCACACAATCTCATGTGTTCACATGATTTACATGTGAAAAACATGAAAAATTCATGTGGATTTTCTTTTAAGGATTTAGCCGCTACTATTACCATTTGTGCTTGCAAATAATGACAGAATTATTTGCGTGTATTGGAAGCGTGTGTAGTGCAAAACTGATTGTTGTGTGTAGTAGAGTTTGCACAAACAGCTATGAAACATTTGCTTTGATCTTGGACCCAGTTAGCTATCTGCAACAGGTAAGATAATATTTATTCTTCACCTTTTTTTACAGAACCCATTTTCAGAAGATCCAAATTATGGCTTTAGTAGTTGGATCTGCTCCCTCAGCCAACATGTTTTACCTTAAATATGCTCTTAAATCTTTTCCGTTCTCATGTTTTCATCACTCTGTCTTTTAATAAAACTTTTCTTATCACTGAAGCTAACTTTGTCTTAACACTTTTTTTTTCTCCATCACTACTTTGCTCCCAGTCGTGCAGACAGCTTCATAATCGCTGGCACTTTCTCAACACTGGCTATAATTGAAAGATGAACGAGTTTATTTGGGCTTAATCCATCACCCTGTCACCTGAGAGGAGGAGGAAAGTCCTGGAAGCAGAAAAGAGGACAGGAAAGGAGATGTGAGGACAGGAGACAGGAGGAGAGGAAAAGCCCAGTGGAGGGGAGCAATGAGAAGAGACAAGGACAGAAGAAGATCAAAAAGACATGAGGGCAAGAGAAACCCTTTTGAAAAAATAAAGGTTAGCTGCTATCATGGGCACCTACATTTTGAAATAAATAGGCACTACACACAGAGGCAGTTTAAATTTCATATTTTCAAATACTGAAAACAAACATAAATGAATAGTTCATAGTTATCTGAAGCAAAGGATCCAAATAGATCCTACATGCAAAATCTGCACATTTACAGCTTCATTACTATTCTTCTAGAAATGCTGTCAGTCAGTGCTACACTGCAGTTTATAGCATTAACTTTGTGGCTCTGGCTGCACAGCTGGCACAGCGGTTCGAGTTGTTGCTTCACAGCAAGAAGGGTACTGCTTTTAATCTCAGTTAGTGGCTTTTCATGTGTGGAGGATGCATGTTCTCCCCAAGCAAGCACAGGTTTGTCTGTGTTGGCCTTGTGAAGGACTGATGAACTACCCCGCTTTTTACCCTGTGACTCCTAGGAGAGACTCCATCTCTATGACCTTAAACTGGATGGATGGATGGATGGATGGATGGATGGATGGATGGATGGATGGATGGATGGATGGATGGATATGTCCAGTGGCAGCAGGAGCCTTCTGGTTAGGTTATTGGCCTTCTATGGGGTTGGCTTTAATTTTGATGCATTTCAGAGACACTCAGTCCAATTAAAACATGAGCAGTTCTAAAAAAAACAATCAAAGCTCTCACTTCCTAAAGTCTTAAAGGAGAAGTTTGTACATTTGTTGTGGTAAAATGTACAGCTTTTCTAAGGAAAGCTGACACTGACGTGTCATAAAAAAATCACCACAAGCCTACAAGTGACCATTTTCAATAAGTTTTCTCTGACAAGCAGGAGGACTGTGCTGCTATCCCTGATGTACTCTATCTATCATGGTATTTTTTTATTGCTCTTTGGCCTCCTGAGAAATGGTTATCACACAGGGAACAGTCAAGCTTGGATGATTTCGTAACTACCAGTCAGAACTGATTTTGTTCATTTTCAATTTTCAGCACAAAGACAAGTTTGAAGAACCTGACATGGCAGGCAGTGTTCTTTTCTTTCCCTCCAGGTGTACCTCATAAACAACAGCCTCAATTTGTCATGAGACCACAAATGGCCCCCAACAACCTCTTGAGTAATTTGGAGTTGAAAATAGGTGTCAATGGGAGCACTTTATGTCCCAGTGAAAACTGTCCCAGATCATCTCTGTTACACAGATGTTGATGCCTGGCTGCTTGAAACAAACTCTCTTTCACCATTTGACCTTGGGAATGGATAATCAGTGATATTCTAAATGTATTTTTATTGTCAACTATGGGTCTAAAGCTTTCTTTGAGGTAACTGAACATGCCTTGTTTCATGTTGCAATATAAGGTTTACATTCAAAAAGAAATTCTTAGAAAATGTTTTATTGATCTGAAGTTCTTTCAAAATGTTAGCCAACATCCTTGCACTAAATTGAGTTCTAACTAATCAGCTACCACATCAGCATTTGCAGAAGTTCCAAACCAATCTCAAGTATCGTATCAAGGTCCTGATCACAGCACTTCGCTCTCAGTCTCTGTTGCTGACCTATGGATTTACATCAGCTGTACTGTAAAATGGCTGAGGTAAAACCTTGTGATGTAACGTGCCAACATGTCTTCAGTATGGAAGCATTTCAAAGTACAAAAAGAGAGCAATTAAGCAGCTACTTACAGCATTTGTTATTTGAGTATTTCTTGTGGTGGTAGTGATAGAACTACATTTAAAATCACTAATTTCATTTGAGATTTAAAATCCAGACACTAGACTGAGTACACCAAGTTCAGCCAACTAACTCTTAAGATAGCACAGCTAAGCAACCCACTTTAGAAGAAAGGCGAAAAAAAGAGACAAGTTTCCACAAGACAGTGTTAGGGCAAAAAAGATGACTGAACTGGTGATAAAATTTACCACTCTAGGTGACCAATCCATTTTTGTGATGGGGAAAATAAGATTTTATGACCTTTTGGAGTTGTTAGAAGTACGGTACATCCAACCTTTCCAACACCACAAACCCAACACAGCACTACAAAAAAAAAATTCAGAAACACCTGGAATATTTTTTTTTCCTTGTTGATAATTAAAAAAAACATCTTGAGGAACAACATGAACACAGGTTTATTTTACTGCAATGTAGAGCTACTGAGGTGTGAAGCACATATTGGCATTAATTTTAATAACTGTAATGGACTTATCATCTGTAGTCTCTAAGTCTGTGTGGCAAAAAAAATTAAATAATGCAAGTATCCCATTGAGTCTTGATATTGACCAGTGCTTTATCTTAAATGACTCAGATCAGTATCAGGGACAAAAAATCCTGATCAAGAGATCCCTTGCAACATTTGAATCACAGTTGCTATAGCAAATATTTAAATAACCTTCTTCTGTCTTAATGTGCTGGAATGCTTTGAGAAAAGTGCTTTTCAGGTGATTAAACATTGTGCATAATCATTTTACAGCTTTCATCTTTTCTGACGTCAAAGTTTAGGTAGCTGTGTAGCTGTGTAACGAGAGTGAAAAATGTTCACTAAAGCTGCAAACCTTTTAGTCAGATTGTCAAATGGCTCTTTAAAGCACTTTAGTCTTTCTATTGGGAGTATTTAAGAAAACTTTAAACATTTTTATTCTGCAAAGATTTGTTTCTTTTTAGCATACCTAACATTTTTGTAATGCATCAAAATAGTTTTATTCTACTGAACAAAGTTCCACCTGTCCAGCACTACTGGACATAATCATGAAACACTGGTGGCAGCAAACACAATAAAATCAAATCTTCAAACGACGGGACAGAGGGTTCTGTGGGGTCATGATGATTCACAATAAGGTATGGGAATAAAGCACTAGTTTGCAAGTATGTTCAAGTGTATTTTCATAGTAACAGATGCGTATTTGCTAGTGGGAAAAATTAACAGTCTCTTCTGGCAGCATGACAGAAAAAATCTAGAACTGGTGGTACTGGCTCACAATAAAGACTTTCGAAATATAGATACAAACTTTTTCCTCTCAACAAACATGGGAATTTACAGCTACAGTGACAAGCCATTGGTGTAAAAGGGGGAAAATAAAACAGCATCTTTATATGAAGTGCCATTAAACCAGCAGCACATCCAAAATCAGCTGCCTCGGGCCACAGGGATGCCAAGAAACTGTGCTGTGAACTACGCCCTACTGGTGACAGAAGGAATCATAGCATCTATTTGTTCTTCTGTGTTCAAATGGTCCATAGCAGCTGGGTTCAAACAGAAGCCTTGAGGCAGATATTAGTAGCAGGCCAAGCAGGTGCTCATTCACTGACAATGAACAAATAAGATGAAACTCACACAACACCCCCATTCTACAGGTGAGGAGAGCTAAAAGCTGTAGTGTGCACTGGCACTAACTATCAGCCTTTTATAAATTACCTTAATCACCAGCTCTACCAATTAACAAGGTAGCCTGAGCCAGCAAACCCTCTTTAACTTCTACAAACTTAAAATACTTTACATACTCACGCTTTTAACACTCCATATGCCTGTAAACAGTGTTCAGGTCCTTGGAGACTCAGTTACTAACCTGAAAAGACAATGACCTGAGGCAATATAAGGTAAATCACATGCACAAGATTATGAAACATTAAAACATTAGTCTTCGGTTATTTATTCATTTCAGTGTTCGCATTTTACAACTTTTACACTGCTTTTCATCATGACCAAACATTTCATCCCTTAGCGTGCTTTCTTCACCACACAAACATTCATTGATGCCAGCTAAGAGACAGCTATCAAAGTACAAATGCACAACACTGCATCCAGTATGTGCATTACCATCATTCATTTGATACAACCACTGGACACTTCAGTGTTGTGTTTCCAGAAAGAAGTCTCTTCCTAACAATGTTATGGATTGTTCTTATTTTCTAAATATTCTTTCTCAGACATTGAATATGATATGATTCCTTGAAGCTTGTGACTCAGAAACAACCAGCTTCATTTTTTTTCTATCCATTTTCTGTAACACTCCACCAAGGCCGACTCCAGAGGATATGTTCAGAAAGTAAACAACTTCTCAAAATCCAGATACCCTCAGGCAGCTTTGAGCTCTTTGAAATCTTTGCCACTCTTCAGTCCCCTGTAACTTGTTTGGTGATGTGCCCTTAATGAGGATGTCTGACATAGCTGAGCACTCTGCTATAATGGGAATGAACTTCCTGTACCATCCCACTAGGCCCAAGAAACTTTAAACCTTTTCTCTTCGTGGTGGCTTTACAGAAGGAAAAAATGTCCTCCTCCTTCTCGTTTTGAGGTCCAGTTGACCTTACCAAAACCAATGATACAGTATGCCCTGATATGTTTCTTCTCTCTGAGCAGCAGCACGTCTTTGGTGGATGGTCAGTCCAGCAGCACTGCAACACCTGAACGTAGGACATGTGCTCCACCAAAGGACTGGCTAAGCAAAATCTATGTTCTCTTAGCAGGTGACTGAAAAGCCTGTCACATTTTCTAAAACATGATCTATCAGTTTCTGGGAAGTGAAAGTGTCTTCCGAAGGCCAAACAGCATCACTTTGAACTTTTAAATCTCAATTAGTGTCCTGCCAAGAAACTTTACTCAAGTCCGAGGTAGTGATGAACCTAGCTCATCTAACTCTGTTCAACTTTCCCAGTTTCACTTAGTCATCAATATTGGGCAATGAACTGGGATTAAATCACAACAAAAGCCTTCAGGTGTCAAAAGTTTGTCTATTTTCAGTTGATCCATCCTTTTTGGGCACCAAAATTACAAAACTGCACCTTTCACTGCTGGATATTTCAATTGTACATCCAAAATCACCTAGATTTTCTTTATTTGTGCTGATACTAACCACTGAGAAATCTTGAAAATCTTCTTTGTAATGGAGAATCATTCATGAAATAGATGTGCTATACCAGGTCTGTAAAACCTGTGGTGAACTTGAAGAAAACCAGCTTCAGTAGAGGCACAGTGTCCTGCTGACAGATGAAACAGGTCAACCAAATTCTGTGAAAATACTGTGCCCAAAACTTCAAGAAGTTTAAACACTGTCCTCTTCATTGTGGAATTAATAAAAGAGTGACGAAAATGTCTAGCTTACTAGAAAGCCAGGGAATTGCTGTGTACTTCTGTATAACAAGGAATCAACAGGAGCTTGTGTAGTTATTTAGGTTTTGTGTGTTGTTATTGTAAGTCATCTACACTATGGGAAACTCTTTCTAGCATGTATTCTGTTTTTACGTTTACATTTATGTGGTACTTAGCTCGATGTTGTCCAATAACATTGTTGACTGTGTAAGATACAAGGTATGTTTTGATATAATCAGTTTTTCCTATGGGGGAAAAAAACCTCAAGTCAAACTAAATTTATATTCTTGATGTTTTGTTGTTGAGTGAGGGAAGAATGGGGCGTGAGATCAATGGACGGAATGGTGTGTGAGTACTTTGTATGGTCTGTTGTGGGGAAGAGAGAGCTGAGCTGCGAGGCAAAGCTCTCTGTTTATCAGCTGATCTACATTCCTACTCTCATCTATGGTTATGAACTCTTGGTAGTGACCGAAAGAATGAGATCTCCGTTACAGGCGATTGAAATGAGTTTTCTCCGCAGGGTAGCTGGACTTTCCCTTAGAGATAGGGTGAGAAGTTCAGTTTTCCGGGAGGAACTCTGAGTAGTGCCACTGCTCCTCCTCATTAAGAGGGACCAGTTAAAGTGGTTCAGGCATCTGGTGAGGATGCCCCCTGGACGCCTCCCTAGGGAGGTGTTCTGGGCATGTCCAACTGGAAGGAGACCCCAGGGAAGACCCAGGACACACTGGTTGAGACTGTCTCTCAGCTGGCCTGGGAACGCCTTGGAATTCTCCCGGAAGAGATGGAAGAGGTAGCTGTGAAAAAAGATATCTGGGACACACCACTCAAGCTACTGCTGCCATGACCCAACTCCAATATATAATGGAGTCAGGTCAAGAAGCAGATAATGGATGGATGGAAGTGCTGAATCAGAATTGGACGCCTGGAACTAAACTCTATTTTATTTTATTCATTTAGCATCTCAACAGAGTTGTAGATCAGAAATCTTGTGTCTTTGTTAAATGTCTTCTGCCTTGAAACCATTTATTAAAATGGTTTCAAAAAGCCAAGCAAGCAATAAACACAAAAACATACACCTACAGTTACATTATTGTATATGCTGACCAGTCTAAACTTTTCCTAGTGTCTCCTAAACTGCCTTAAGTATATTATCCACGTGTTTGCTTAAATCAATGTGTATATAAGGCAAGTTAGGTTCTGTTTTTTTTCTCATTTGTTTGTGCTGTTAGCATCTGCAAGTATTTTATGTCAGCGAGAAGGTGGAGAACCGAAGCAGAAACTAATTGCATCTGAGATCAAAAAGGATTTCAGACTCCCATGCCAAATAACCAAACTTCCTAAATCTGAGTATTGTCATAAAGAAGGAAGCTACTGGCATAGTTTTTTTTTTTATTTACAAAATCCTCTCACAATTACTACTAATCAGCTTTTAATGAAAAACTTTGCTTTTAATGAAATAAAAAGTCATCGTTTTAACAACTTGTTTTACTTTCAGCAAAAACTCATTAATTTGCTGTGCTTCTCATTGTTATGAACAAGTTCAGTTAAGATTCAGGTTATTTTGCATGTTTGGCTTCCCATAAAGAGCCATTTTAGCAAGATAAACCCTGAGCTGCTACAGAGGTGAACTGTCTACTATTTTAATTAAACTAAAAGATGTATTTGTGAAACAAATTATTCACAAATTACTCTCAATTCAATTTTTAAATTAATCACAAATTATATTAGGTAGCATATAAAAATATATATGAAAGGACTTTGCGGATGATGTTCACAATATTAAACAATGATGCAGTGAACTCCATCCAGGGTCATTTCTTTTCTACATTCCTTTCCTGTGTAGAGCCCTGCAGAGGACTGGTTTCTGCTCCCTTTGGACCCCTGATTTTTATGGCCTGCTCCCTCTGAATGTGTGTTCTCCTCCCACCCACACTCCAAAACATTCAGGCTATTCAAACAATAGCTCCATTGATCTTTATCCTTCCCTTTCCCTGAAGATTACATGTGTTAGGAAGATGTGAAACTTGCCATGCTCACATTTAGATCGTAACAAACCTTGCTATTATCGCCCACCGCTAAAGACGAAGGCGGACAGTTGTGTGTTTGCCCAAATCTGTAAGTAAGTGTGTGTGTATTCACATGTCTGTCTCTTACCAAAATATCTAAAGAAACCACTGAACAAATTTGAAATGAAACTTGTAAAAAGTAATCATTGGATGATCCATTTTTGGATTAACCTTTAGAATCAAGATGGCCGCCACAGCATGATAGTGGCTGAGCATCCTCCCCAACACATTCTCTGACCTCTCCATATTGCACAAGATCTTTGCTTAAAACTTCGGCATTTCCTGTTGGTATTAACCTTATTTGTTTGTTAGCAAAATATCTCATGAACAACTGGGCATATGTTATTGAAACTCTCAGAAAGTAACCTCTGGATGAGCATCTACAGTTGATCTACTTTAAGATTCAATTCAGTTCAAGTTGGCTATAACTTCATCCGTTCGCATCATAAAATAATTTTTGTTTAAAACTAGCATAAAAGGCAGTGGCTGATAAGCATTTTTTCAAGGAATTCTAGGCTTTAATTTTGTGTTTATTTTATAATTTTAGGTTTATAATACATAATTACATATTTAAAGTATTTACCAATCTTCTACAAGAGTGGTTTTGTTTAAAGAGGTACTCAGATTTATTTTCTTTGGTTAGTGAGAAGTAATTATGAGAACATGTTTCCATGATTAAAACTTAAGTTCCTGCACAACTGTGACAGTACTCAACAACAATACTTCCTGTTTTGTAAAACCTGTGCCTGAGAGAGTCTACAGGTTATAACTACAGTCCTGACTTTCTTTAGACAGCCTGAACACCCACACACAAAAACCCTTGCAGCACCGCATTACATGCTGCACCTGCAGCAAAACATTTGCTGAACAAATCCTCATGTCCAAATTCATAGAAATATGAAAGTCTTAGAACATCTGCCAGGAACAACGTGAATGTGTGTAGTTAACTAAATCCTTCACTTAATGTGACTTCATGAACTTTATCAGACAAAAATCTGAAGCATTTGGGATTTATACCATTTATATATTTACTGTTAAAACACTTCATCACTGCTAACATAAAAATAGTGTGACAGTATTCTGTCAGCCGTACAGAATATGTCCACTTTGTGATAATAATTCTGGTCTAATTAAGTGTCTGGTTGTGCCAAGTTGTATCCAGTATTACTGGCAAACAGAGAAGTGTGTTCCACCAAATAGGATAATGTACAGCATAATGATGGGTTGGCTCCAAGTTCTGTTTGCCTAAGCCCCCTCTTCTATAGGAGAAAAGACTGTTGTTCCCACACCATAAATCCAGCGGTCCTCAGTGCCTGTGTGTTAAATGAGAGCAGTGTGTGTGCGTGTGTGTGTGTGTGCAAGTGTTTGTGTGATGTTCACTTGGCAGCCAAAATAACAAAAACCCCACATTTGAATCGATTGCATCAACCCTAATTCTAGAGAAAGGATTATAAAAATGACTCTGCTATTATAATTTGATGTTATGCGCCAAATGTAAGTGTGAAACATCTGGAAAGCCTTGTTCTGGCCTATTTCTGAAAAAAAAAATACCCAAGGCCATGTAAAATTCAATTTTACTCAAATGACTTGATACAAAATCTCAGCTAATTTTACTATGAAGTTATTTAGACATCATCATGCAATAGATGGATCTGTTGTTATGGCTTTAAATCAGTGCACAGTGGGGAAAACAATTACTTTGAAAGATGTTTTTGTCACCCTGACAAGCTTTAAACAGAGCTCTGTCAACATCTCAAATGACATTTATATATCCATACCACTGCAGCAAAACCATTAAAAAAACTGGATTGGGGTCTCCCAGCAGACTAGAGACCGAGTGTTGATTCAAAATGAGCTCTGGCTGTAATTTATCTGGTCAAGACTTCAACTACTGCACTTAGCAGCTGTGGCAATCCGTTTGTCTCACTTAAAGTCACGGTCTCTATTGATGACTGTTTCCAAACATGCATTTTTTGTTGATCTGAAAGCATTTGGCATGCTTTGCAAATAGTCAAAGCGACTATGACCCTTTCTTTTAGAAAGGGTGAGAACTAAGCAACTTTGGGTTGCAAGGCCAATTGCTTTTCACTGTGCTTAGTTGGTCAAACGCCAAAATTTACATTTACCTTATAATTGAGTTTGTAAGTGCACAGGGTTACAGTTATCTTAAAGTCTATATAAATTAATGTGGGATCTGTGGAGCTGAGAGATAATGAACTATAGTATATTTTTGTATTTATATATAAAATATAAACTTGGTGGGTTTGACACTGACTTTTTATTACCGTGGTATACCATGAAACCAGAAACTGACTCATGCCTACACTAGATGTTCTCATTGCTTCCAGCTCATCAATCACACGTCTTCTGACTGTAATCAATCACTCATCATCCCTCCAAGTACAGTAAATTCAGTGTATACGCCTTGGTTTTCTTTAGTTCGTTTTTTAAAGATCCTCTGTTTACCTCTATGTACATATTATTTACAAGCTTATGTTTCTTCTTTTCACATCATATTTCCCTGCCTTTAGGATTCTTTGGTTAAAACTGCTTAAGTTTCGCTTCATCCTGATTTTCTGCCCTATGTGAGCTTGTGTTTCAGACCTACATGACATCAATTCCATTGTCTTTTTTCTCCCGATGCAGTTTCTTTCTTTTCTTTCTCTTTTCATTCTACAGTGTGGGGGCTGATTCCCGACTCTGATCTGATGTCTGGGTTTTCATTAGCTGACCAGAGTTACAGAATGTAATGATGACAAAAACAAACAAGGCCAAATATCACCGTAATTAAGTCCTCGAACAGCCAGCGGAGAGAGTGGGAGGAGAGGGTGTTGGATGATGATGATTTGGCAGCAAATCTTGTCTGCACTGCTGGAGGAGAGCTAGAGCATAAAGACTGTGCGGTGTAATTCTTTTTAACCTTTCTCTTCGTTATTTCTTCTTCTTTGCATTTTTGCCCCTGCTTCGCTCTGAACAGCATCATCTCCTTTTATCTTCTACTGTTTCACTGTTCTTTTATGGGCTCTTCTTTTCTTTATAGCTATTGTCATCAGCCATCATTATCATTACCCATCTAATGCAAACATAATACACAGGCAGCCCCCCAGCTCTGCAAATAATGCTGACTCATGCCCCTGCAACTGAGTTGAGTAATTAGACAGATAGAATAAAATTCATCTTTCATTTGTATCAACACAAACAGACTCAAAAGTGCTCAGAAACACTCATTATGCTATCCCTTTTAATACAAATGCACATCACAAAATAAATACAATAATTAACATGTCTCTGATGCTTTAAAACACCACTAGAGAATAGTTTTACCGATTGAATGCTAATTTTGCGTGAGAATGCTAATTGGCTACTTTTTTGAGGTCTAATGTCTATGTGTTTATTTATTCTATCACCACTGTTAAATATCTTTATGGGAGCAACAACAACCCTGAAAATTATACATCCTGAAAATGGTAGGCTCTAATGAAGGCCTGAAATGGAAATCAAATGGTAAATAAATCCCAGTGAGACATAAGAAAAACGTTTATCTCCAAACTGGTGGTGTAAAATGGCCACATTAGTAATGATGCTAGATTGCATTTGTCCAGTTTACGTTCCATTTTACTGTAATGTGAACAAGATCACAGTTTACTCCTTTACTTAGGGGATTAAATCCCTCCCAACCTTGAGGCAGCAGCTAGGTGTTTTTAAGGAAGGAATTCAGACTTGAAGATGCCGAGGATGAGTTCTGTTCTTTCGTTTATAGCTGCAAACCAGGCCAAGTGGATGGTAAAAGACACCCTTTGAGTTTTTCGAAATGTTGAAGCAAAGTACTAAGAAACTAAATCCTCAACTGCCTTACCCCAGCTGGGCCTTGAGATCTTGTCCAAGAGCATCACAAACAAGGTGTAGGAGCCAGCAAAACTTTTACTCACTCACACACTCCATTACATTGTGGTCAATATATACAGTTGATACCAGTGAAAAAAATGCATGTCTTTTTATGTAGTGTATGTAAACTTCTCGTTTCAACTGTAGAGGATTAAGCAAAAAATAGGAATAGCTCTGTGGTTTTGCATCTCAAATGCAGTAGCATTTCATAGGTATACTTTGAGTATTCAGCATCAGCTGAAGCGTAAATAAATGTTGGTAAGACAATGCCTGAATCTGAAGCAATGGACAGCAAATTTTGGCTGGAAAAAATACAATTCATGCCATCTGTCAGCATGACACTAGCATAAAAGAAAAACCACATATCTGTAACTACTTGTTACACTTTTTTGTTGTATTTTATACACAAGTATGGACTGCAGATGTTACTATATCACAACCTTCTATATACTGAAAATGTGAATTATTACAAAAGAATAAGGACTTCTAGTTTAAAATCTATGCGGTACAGTCTAGAAAATGGGACAATAAGCTAAAACAGAGCAGTTGTTCTGGGTAGTGACGGGACTGACAGCTCTGAATCGGCTCCCAAAAATACCAGTTCTTAGTCAGCTCATTGAGAAACGTCTATTTAAAGAGCTTTCTGAGAGCTGAAAGAGCTGTCTCTTCTTCATAAGATGAACCAAATTAACTGGATCCCAGAAAAGAGAAGCAATTCCCATCACTAGTTCCGGCTAACTCTTCTCACAAGGTTGGTTAGAAATGCAGGCAAACAGGATGCAGCTGCTTGTCTGCACTTGTTAACAGAGGATTTGACAATAGACTGAGGTAACCAGGAAGTACATGCTGAGGGAAGGGTAATCCGTGAATGGTAACAGGTGTGTTGATTAGTAATAGAAGACAGGTGTTGTGTGAGGCACTGAATGACCTTGGCATCTAATGCCCGTTTAAATAACAAAAAGACCCTCTGGTTTTGTTTGATAAGCTCCTTATCCCTCTTGTTGACTTTAAAATTTGACCCCTAGCCCCTTTGCTACACTCCTGTTGACCTGTCAGAATGCAACAATCAATACAGGTGCTGGTCATAAAATTAGAATATCATGAAAAAGTAGATTGATTTCACTAATTCCATTTAAAAAGTGAAACTTGTATATTATATTCATACATTACATACAAACTCATATATTTCAAATGTTTATTTCGTTTAATTTTGATGATTACAAATGACAACAAATGAAAATCTCAAATTCATCATATCAGAAAATTAGAATATTAC
>NC_051445.1:19265996-19358496 GCF_001649575.2 Kryptolebias marmoratus
AATCATCAAAATTAAACGAAATAAACATTTGAAATATATGAGTTTGTATGTAATGTATGAATATAATATACAAGTTTCACTTTTTAAATGGAATTACTGAAATCAATCTACTTTTTCATGATATTCTAATTTTATGACCAGCACCTGTACTTCATTCATACGTCAGCTTCAGCTTTGAAAAACTGCAAAGTCCAAGGAGGGTTGGAGCAATGAAAGTGTGCCCGTTTAGCGTTTCTCCAGCTGGGCTGAAACGAAGCAACATTCAACCAACAGTCTGAGTGTCTCTCAGGAGACAAGAGGCTTCAGATGACAGCATTCCCACCACTGCTGCAGCTGCTAAAATTATCTGAATGAAAATGGAGCTAATCTGCCACCCTTCTAGGGGACTCTACATCGATTTGGGGACATAAAAGGAAACAACACTCTCTCCTCCTCTGACAGAGAAAGAAGTGATGGATGAGGACGGATAATAGAGGCAGGTGAAAAGTCTAAAACTTGCGGGAATAAGCCTGATAGCACAATCACACATCTGATTTGCCAAAATTACTATATTGTTAGTGTTCTGCATGACGTGTTTGCACTTGCTGGAGAAAGAAGTTGTGCAAACACACACACACACACACACACATACCCCAGCGTTAGGTGATACAATTTTTGGAGTTTTCAAGCAATCCCTCCCGGTAAAGCACGTCAACGAAATCATTTTTCTCATCATCTAAAACTGATTTTTCAAGCTTATGTGTAAGCTGATGGAGGAAAATTCCCACCATAAGTAGGACACGAAGCTGAAGCAGGAACTCAGTTCCTGATGTTTTATAACTCCAACAATCAGAGCAGCGCGATTACACACCAAATCATTTTTCATAATTATGGTGAAGTTGCAATATGAATCTTGTCACATCACTCCCGGAGGCTTTTTACTTTCCTAGACCTAAACAACGTGGTTATATATCTCATTAGAACAGTTCAGTGTCACAGTTTATCACTTTGTCGAGCTGCGGTACATTTCCTCGCAAATAAGAAAACTGAAAGCAAGAATGATTTTGCAGCAAATGTTGCCACATACATCAATAAATGCCAGACATCACAAATTTATGAATATTATTTAATATCCCTAAACTCTGGGGCTATAGGGTGTATTATTGCGAAATGTCATATCGCCTTTCAATAGCTCATCAGACTGAATGGTGGAAGTGTGTCATCATGTATGCTTTCAGCGATTCGCTCCCAGAGGACCACAGATCTCGGTCGGTCTTTGTCTGTTTTGCTCTCAGGCTGGCTGACATTTAAACGGTGGTGATGGCAGATGGAATAGAGGAAGTTATAGAAAGGATTCTCCCTCAAAATGGGACAGAATGAGCCTCCTCTTACCCTCCGAGGACCTGACCGGGGCCACACGCATCGGAAATCACAAAGGTACTCAGCCATTCATAGAGACAAACCTTTTTAAATCAGTGGAGGAGCAAGAGCTTTTTTTTTTACTTAACCAGAAACATTTCAAATAAAAGAGCCACTGGAGGTTCTTTTAGTATGTGAAAACAATAAACTTGAATCGCTGATTACTGACTTTAATGAAACTACCACTCCTTGAAGGAATATACATCGCCTGTATTAAAGACCTTCCACTTTCTGTTAGAGTATGTGTTGAAGACTAAATTCAGCCACTACCACACAAAATTTTAGCTCAATATTTGTAAAATTCACTAAATAATAGCTATTTCCGTGTTTTCCAAGGTCAACTGTTGTACCTGTGGTGAAGATACTAAATTGTGTTGATTCCAAAAGTTAATAAGCTGTAGATGTATATAGACAGACAAAGAAACACACAGGTAATTACACAATCGTCCATCTTTCATGGCCTCAGGGGATTAAAAACTTGATTTTCTTGATGTGTTTTACACCTAATCCAATAAATCTCATACCATAAGTCACATTCTATATATTGTGCAACACTGATATTTCCTAAAATTAGGAAATAAACACCAGAGTTGTGCATTTAAACACTCATTTCAATGTATTTTTTCCCCTCCAGCAAGTAGTGACAGTGAAAAATACTTTGTTTAGCAGAGTTAACAGGAACACGATGTGCATCAAAGGTTGGTGAAAACACTGAATAAATCCTAAAATTTGCTTTTCAAATCTTTCAGATGTTTATCATAAAACCCACAATGGGTCAGAGTGAAAACAAGATATCATCCTCCCACAGACACAGAAGAGTCAGCATGAAAAAGACAGTGTGGAAGCTGGCAGATCTGAACAATCTCACATAATATCAGCCATCGAGCAGATATACAGCAGATAAACTGAGAAAAGGATTAAAACAAATTCATGGATGCGGGCGTGCCTGGAGGTAACTTCAGGGTGAAACATACTAAATGCAGCTTACACAGGCAGAAGACAACTCGTGTTAGTGCACATACAAACACCAGGGAATTAAGCCAGCATGCTTCCCCTAATACGATTACATTGTAGTCACAGAACACCAACCATCTCCCCAATTAAGTTGTAAAAGCTTAGACTTCATCCAGGTGAATGTAACAGCCTCTTCTGGTTTCTCTTCTTCCATCTATCCACCTCTTTGCTTCAGCATCTGCATTTTGTGAATTTTTTTTAAGCCCTGTTTCACGCCCATATTTCATCTAGAGATGTCCTCTCTTCATACGCTTCGCCACAGCAAACATCGAGCTTCACATATCTCTTCATTAAAGCCTTTCCAGGGACGCTGTAGCACTACAAGGTCCAATCAGAGAAACAAAGAACTGAGGCTCGAGGACAGTTAACTCACCATGGCAAATAACGTCATACTCCAGTCTGTTTGTGTGTGTGTGTGTGTGTGTGTGTGTTCGTGATAGAGAGCTGAAGCTGGCTTTGATTACAGTCACAAATAGCAAACATGCACCAACACTGATGTGCCTGAGGCATATAAAAGCATCAAATCAGCGTAAGAATGTGCCTAAATATTGTGTGCTCACAATAGGCTTTTTGGAATATAATAAAGCTATCATCCTACAATATGTGTACACTAATCAAAATATAGCTATATGTGTGTATATATATATATATATATATATATATATAGAGAGAGAGAGAGAGAGAGAGAGAGAGAGAGAGAAAGGAGAGAAAGAGAGAATGTTACACACATTGTTCATACATTCTAGCAGCCTCTCAGTTATTAACTATCTCAGAAAATAATCAACGTTGGACAGCAAAAACTTTAAGACAAAGCTAGACAAACCCGGAAAAAAAGGTGCAACAATATTTGTTTTAGGGCACAAGGCGAAAGTGGGTATGTACAAAATAGGCTACTACATCCTGGCTTCTAAAATGCTCCATATCTCCTGTCCACTAGAAACCGTTAAAAAAGTGCTTTTAATAATCTCTATTTTGGAATACTTTTTAAAAATATCCCTTGTTCTTACTAAAAATCCTGTTAGTATGTAGAATAGTAAATGTAAACGCAGCAAAAAATGTTTTTTAAAATATCTGGAGGAGCCTGGACAGGGCCCAATTCAAAGGCTTTTTTTAAAAACCTTTACATTCTCGTCAATTCACATTACAAGATTAGTTAAGTGAACTCTTACTGGTATTTACATGAACAAATAACAAATAGCAGCAGCAGCAGCTAGCTGTACCACTTCTGCTGCAGTTTGAGGGCCTTCTAACAGAAATCATGTTTCTTCCAAAATAATCATGTGATTTGAAACTGATTGTTATGTAAAAGTTTAACCCTTTAGTAGCACTTGCATAAATCGCTTTAAAGATTTTGAGATTGTAGTTATTTAAAGATGGCAGGAATCCACTTTGGGATTGGCTTTATTCAGATGAGCCATTAGCTCGTCATTCTCGTCAGACTTAAACATTATTTCTCCAAACTGCGGTGTTTCAAAGAGCTATCTACAACAGGTAAGATATTAATTGTTCAAAAGCAGTCCAAAGTACTGTGCTTCAAAAAGTTTTAACTATCCAAATGACTTTGTTGTTTAAAGTTTTGTTTTTTTTCTAAAGCAAAAGAAGTTCCAAGCAGGCAGACAAACCATTTTCTGTCCTTGTGACAACTTGCATGTGTTTGATGTGTTAGAAAGCATCAAATGTCCTCCTGGGTAATTCCACCGATACAAATACAAGCATCAGGGAAATTCCGCTGAAGTGTCCTTCACACACAGCAGGAAAAAAAAAAACTGATTTGTTTATCATCCGTGCTGACATGACCCCTTCCTGGGTTTCCCCTCCCTGCAGTTATGAGGGCTTCTTTTGTTATCAAAGCTTATATGTGACCAAGTCTGTCATTTAAATTATCAAGGTTATGGTACATTATTATCATCACTTCCTCTTATTCCACTGGATTCCTTTTCTATATGCCAGCTGCTTTATTGTACAACCGCTCTGCTCAGATAAAGTCTCAATATAGTCACATAACAGCATTTCAGGTACTCTGGTCTCCTACTGCATCGTTTTCAATTATCCTCCAAGCTACAGTGGATGTCGGCATTCTTTACCACAATTAACCGAAATAAAGCTCCTCTGATCTAGACTACGTGTCTTTGTTGAGACTAACTTGCTCATAGGTGTCAATGTCAGAACATAAATAAAGTTAAATTGAAGCTATTTTTTGAAAAAAAAAAACACCTCTTCTGAAGCTACTGTTGCAACAGCTGAGAACAAAGAAAGAAGTGAACAAATTGTAAACTGCCATAAGTTAAAAAAGGATCTGAAGGTGATATTAGAAGCACTCTATCATTTCAAAGAATACGATTTCTCCTGTTGCAAATTCCTTAAATAAAATCTGCAGCTGTTATGTACTTCATTGATAGTCAACTGGCTTACTTGAAACCAGGGAGGTTGGGTTTTACCCGGTCGGAGCCAAAGAATAACGCTTCAACACAAAACCTGCTTATGAGTGGCTGGAACTGACCTCACCTCCAAACTCCACAAACATCCATCCAACTGGGCATCCCAGAATGCATCCTAACAAAGTCTGATCCATGGATGTTTTGCCAAACAGATAAGAGGACCTAAAGAGGCCAATTATTTCCAACTTTATTGTCCTCTTTCTGTGCTGATAGTTAAGGGGACCTACAAGACAGAAATGAGAAAGCACAAAAAGGGCTTATATTATGCTTATTAAAATCTGCCAACAATACTTAATTTATTCCAATCTGACAGGAAAATGAACAACTTCAATTCCAATTCTAAACCGCCTACAATTATAGACAATATTCTGCAGTAATTTAATTTATCTTGTGCCCTCAAAAATAAGCCAGACAAGCTGCAGCAATGCAAATTTACAGCTTCCAAACAATCACATATAGCCTTACTTTTACCCATCTTACAGGGCTTTAAAATGCATATCCAATATTGTTTTTTGCGCCACTGGAAAAATGAAGCATGTCGCAGTAAGCAGATTATAGCCCACAGTAATATAAAGTTTGGGGAAGAAAAGTGCATTCTAACACTTTTAAATAAGGCATTTAGCTCAATACTGTGTTCTTCTTTGGCCTTCATTACCAGTTCAGTGACGGCAACGGCCAGTAAAGTCAGAATTAATCACATAGACTAGACATTTTTTGATATTTAAAAGTCTTTGTGTACAGTGCGTGATGGGAGAAGCAGTTTGGTTTTTAACTTGGTTTCAGCTCCCCATTCTGCACACAGCAGCAAATCATTTGTAAGACAGCAATCAATACAAACTTCACTCTTTAAGACAGTTTTTTTAAACTGCAGTCACTCATATTGATTTGAAAAAGAAAAGTAACAGATATCAAATTAAATAACTAAAAATATTGAGTCAAAACCAGAAGAAGAGTTTTATACATTTCTTCCTACACACACCAAATAAACAGATAAATAACTGGATTGACACCCACACCCACACGGAGAGAAATCTCACTCCGAGACAGACATCTCACTCCTGCTGACATCACCACACAAGACTGAGGACGTCTCTGCACCGCCATCGCTGTCAAAGTGTCAAGAAGAGACTGAGCAAGACAGACAGGCAGAAGAAGAGAGATCAAGAGCGTTTTTAAGACGGCAAGAGAAAAGCCATGACTTCTTCCTGAGATAAAAATGGCAACGGCGTGTGATCTTCAGAAGGGAAGTCAAGTTATGTTTGCTGTTTGATGTTTCTTGACGCTGAACAGGGTCGCCCCGAATCATCAGCTGGTGTCACAGGCCTCGCAAAAAGCTGCACCGAGTCAAAAAGTACCACCGCTGCTTCAGGACAAATCATGAACTCAATATCCGAAGATGAGGGCTCATAAAATACACCTAATTCAGTTTATGTTAAACGTTCCTCCAAGAAAGGTCCCATTAAACCTGACTGTAAATTAAAGCCAAGCATTCCTTGAAGGACTGAATATCATCTGCTGCTTTTTATGCCAGAGTTTTACACTAAGATGATCTTATGATGGGAAAGAGGAAGTTAGAGCTGTTTTGGTCAAACCTTGTAAATAATATGCATAAATCTCACGCATTGTTGCAAGAGCAGGTGATGAAAATAACTCTCAGCAGCGACCACAGCAAGCTTTAGCTCAGTTCCTGTAAATCTGACTAAGTGTTGGCTGAGGTCAATTAGTTGTGGCGGACATCTTGAATTGGGTTGACTCTAAAAGTCAGTGAGTTGAAGATAAACAATGAGTAATGTTTCAGTGGTTCATGAGATACTTTGCTAACAATAAAAACAGGGCTCGCGCCAACAGTTAGTGCCACAGTTTTAAGTAAAGATCTCACTCAGTGTGCTGCCCTCAGAGTACGTGTTGGGGATGATGCTCAGCTACCACCACCACAAATCCTAGCTCAAAATCTATAAACTTGGCTGTCTTTATAAAGTTAGCAATCTTTGTGTTTGCTAAGACTGATTAGCTGAAACGGACATCTTCAGTTGGCGGACTCCAAAAGTTTAACAGTTGCAAAATGATTACTTTATGTGATTACTTTCTGAGAGTTTCATTAAAATCCATCCACTGGTTCGTGAGATATTTTGCTGATGTGATGGACGAACAAACACACAGACAAGGGCAAAAGCATTCTTGGCCTTTCGCCTTCAGAGGCTGGCCACAAAAACTAAAACAGCTCAAGTAAAAACCCTGTTTTTCTCGCCTTCTTAGCTCAGTTAGATGATTAAACATTCAGCTAAACCAATTACATGTGTTCCAACGTGTGTGAGCCAGTCTCCTGAGGTGTTGTCACACTTTTGAAACCAGTTGAGACGTATCAGTTTCAGACTGAAGTAACCGCCCCTCCACCATCTTCAACTCCAATCTGATGTGTTTTATTGGAGGCAGCTGCCTCATAGGTCAGTCTAATGTGTGCATCATAAATCCCCGTCCTTCACTTCCTATTTGTCGACCTGTCGGTTGGGAAAATGTTCTTGTTGCAATAAAAATTATCCTGTTAAAGACAACCTGGCGTCGCCTCAGTGGTACAGGTGCAAATCCAGACAACGAAGATTCAGCATCAGCCGAGTCCTGTGCAGCACATTATACCCCACCCACCTACCTCTGTGCCATTATTTAACAAGATCATTGCAATACATGTATAATTAATGTCTGCAGATCATTATGCAAGATGTAGCAAATATTTTTACATTTTCCTTGGCATAATATATGCACTTTGTTCAACTCTTTTTAATTCCCTGGTTCAAAAGCTACTGACCAGAAATCCTGAATTCCTTTAAGTACGTTCAATAAGAAGCTGCTCTGGATTGCATTTCCCTTCCCGATATGTTATGACTAATATTTTAAATGTTTTGTGTCCAATTTGAGTGCCCTTGTCACTGGCCAGTGTTAGTGTCACATACATACGAATATTGTCATTAATGGGGAAAAGTTTGCGGTTGGAAGAGGTTTGACTTCCCAAGTAGACATTAGCAAGATTTCAGAACTTCGCTTGAAGAAATTAATCATGTTCTAAGAGTTAAGTTCAAACAAATTATGCCCACAAAGCAAAAGGAGGCATTAAAAAAAGACAGCAAAGCAATTCCAGAGCTTATTCATCACTTCTTTAAGTAATTGGGAAGTAACACTTAAAAGGAACAGCGAATGTAAAGTTGAGCGCTGGAAAGTCTTTTTTTACTGCGTGAACTGCACTGCTGAATGTCGCTGTGAAGGTCGCAGAGGGAGTCCAAGGGAGAAGCCAACTGTTTGCAACATTTACTCAGGGAGAAGAAAGTAGGAACTCAAGTAAATGCTAGCAAATTATGGAAATAAAAACAGCACAATCTGCAGAAAAGAAATAAAATCTTAAGATAACAAGAAGATGGCTTCTACAGAAGTACAGTACGCAGATCTGAAAATCCAAGACGAGCTGCTAATAAAAGGCACAAGCTGGCATGGTGTTTCCACGAATCCCCCCAAAGTAAAGATCACGAGCTCTGCATGCAAGACAGCCCAATAAAAAGATGTTTTGTTGCTGAAGGATGGAATAAAATCCAAAAAAACAAACCCCTCTTAGTTAGATTTTATACCAAGTAAGAGCAGATTACTATTAAGTCACCATGCAGGGTGCCAGAACAATCTAGTTAATTGGGTTTGAAAATGTAAAAGACAGAAAAACAGGCTTTTTATCAAGAATATATATATATATATATATATATATATATATATATATATATATATAAAATACTAAATTGATATTTAAGGATTTTGCTTTTTAAATCATATCATATTTTCCCTGATTGCTAGAACTAATTAAAAGCCTAGCATTCCTTGAAGTAATGCATATCACCCGCCATCTTCCATGCCAGAGTTTTAAACTAAGCTCATCCTAAGAAGAGAAGGGATGAAGTCGCAGAAGTCTTGCAAGATGCGAGATCTTGCAACATTGTGCTTGGAGCAGGTGCTTAGAGTATGTGTTGTTAATGACTCAGCTACTACCGCATCAAACTTTAGCTCAGTATCTGTAAATGTTACTAAGTTATAGTTATGTTTGTGTTGGCTAAGGGCAATTAGCTGCCATCTTAAACTGGGTTGACTCCAAAAGTTCACCAGTTGAAAATGGACCCCCAAATGTCTGCTTTCAAAGTTTCATTGAAATCCGTCTAGTGCCTTAGGAAATATTTTACTACCAGACGGACAGATTTGACTTCAGGGTGTGGATGACTCTCAGCTACCACCACAGACATTTTTTTAATGATTTCTTTTTTTGTCGCCCAAGCTGTTGCAGTGCAATATCTGCAATGTGATGTTGGCAAGTACTCATTTTTTTGCCACCAACAAAGAGTATTTATATCTTTGTAGGAGTAGATACAGTATATATGTGTCAGATTTCCTTTAATATGAAGCAAGGCTACAGGACAAGATGCATGCAGCTGTGCCTCACTTAAATATAATGTAAGCTGAATGCAAACTGTGGAACCAAATTAGTTTTTAGCTTCTTCTCAGTAAGAGCTGTCAGGCATTGTGTCAGTGACTACTAATTAACAAAATCATTTACGACGGAACTCAAAGTGCATTTCAACCAACGCTTCCTTCTGATGCAAAATGAAGAGAAAAGAAAAGGGTCTCGGACAAACGTTGTTCCACCAAATGTTTTGTAGCACTTCCACCCAAAGTTCTGGTGGACTGCAGCGAGTTGATCACCACATTTCAGAGGTGAGGTTAAGGCCTCCAGCAGTGCCTTTGCAACCTACAAGGGCAGTCTTAATGAATAGTGAGATACATGATAAATGTGACCATATGGTGGAGCCGGCTGGCCAAGACAGGGGTGCTAGCAAGCTCAGTTAAACAGACTCGCACACAGACTAACACACATCTCCATACCGCTCTTGTTTCGCTCCTCTTGCTCGGGAAGAGGACTCATCAAACTGCATAACTCAAGACAGCAGCAGGTAGGGGTTAATGACCTGCGGGTCCTTTAGATGGAGTGTGATGACCAGCTGTGAAATCACAACAACACTTCCTGTCAAAAAAAGTTACACTGAAATTTAAACGAGAACTCAAGCTGATTCCGCATGAGCCAGACTGTCACTTAACAGCGGTGAATTTTTAATTTCAAGCCTCGTATCAACCTGGCTCATGAGGGCAAAAGTCTTCCTAATAGTGCGAATGCTGAGTCAGCATTCACACTGTTGTTTTTCCTGTTTACTTGTTATGGACTAACTACTTCAGAATACTTTCTGCTGCTTCAGCCATTCTGGTATCAAAACAGCTCATTCAGGACATGACGGCTACGAATTGTGGTAATTGTAACTTCTCTACTTTGTTAATTATTTAACTTTATTTAGCTTTTAGTTACTATTCTGATCATTTTGTGTTTTAGCTACTGTGCTGTTGTAGCTTTCAGTTTTTGTAATTTTAGGTTTTAGCTTTTGTTTTACTAATTTTGGTTGGTACTGGTTAGGATTCAGCATAAAGGTCAGAAATGTACAGCAGTCAATACAATGTCCTAATAAGGATATAAATATATATGTGTGTGTGTGTGTGTGTGTGTGCGTGTGTGTGTGTGTGTGTGTGTGTGTGTGTGTGTGTGTGTGTGTGTGTATGTGGAGCTTCAGTGAATCACAACAGATAAAGCCATAGGTTGTGTGTCAGCTTCTCGTCTCCTCTCCTCTGCTGTATACACTCCTATCTATTACTGCTATGCAACACATGCTGTTCACATTCCGCAGCGACAGAAACACACACAATATTCCTAACTAGCCTAGAGTCACACCCACACAAACTTGATGCGTATTTACTCCCATATAGCTGTAACTAAAGCGTGCAGCAAAGAAAAGCCGTTGTTCTCCTTTCGCAGCAGATGCTAGCTGTCTTTAATTGGCTCAGCAGAAACAAAGGAAAGGCCTTGGATGCTTCGCCGCATCCGCGTTCCTCAGGTCTACAGGGAAGCCCTCCGCTACGCCAAGACACATAAAGGGTCCTTGGATGTAGCTGACCTTTTTTTGCTGTACAAAGGAGGCCAGTTCCTGATTACACAGCACAGTTTCAGGGTCTGTAATGAATCAGTAAGCAGCAAGCAAACTTCAGAGTTGTCTCTGACCGGGGGGAGGGTTCCTGAACTCCACATGCAAATGTTTCCAGGCTACAGATCTAAAACGAGCAACAAAGTGTGATACGGTGCGCCTGATCGAGACATTTTCCTCGTGAAATGTGTTTAAAATTCCCCACCTGCTCCTACATGTCCAACAAAAGTTTACAACACCATTCCTCACAGTGTTCACACACACACACACACATAGTTTATGGGCACCATAAGGCTTGACTGTCTGTGATTCGCAGCTGTCAAACATCCCCACCGCTTAGACACCGAGAGTGAGAAATACAACTGCGGGTGTAATTTGTGCTGGTGCAGTTTAGTTCAGCAGTGTGAAACAACTCTGAGACAGCAGTGTGATGTATGATCCTACCACTGGCATCATTGATCTTAACTTTAACTGTAGCAGTGCAGTGCTACTTGATGGGGTGTTATATTGCAGAGAGATGTACTACAGAGGGCGTACAGTGACCTTACCATCCATACATGTCTCGCTGGTGATTAATTATGGGCGAATAAAGTTCTACTTTGCCAAGAGGCAAAGTTGAGTGCATCCCGTATGTCTGTGTTTCCTGATAATTTCATGATGCACTAAGGCTTTACGAGCTGTGAAAGACAACTGGCTACGAGTCCAACCTTCAGCCACATTACCTCCACAGAATGGGTCTCGTATGCCTCTGAATGTTTCTTTGTTGCACAAGTGCCAAGGACAGGATGAGCCGAAACAACACAGCGCCCTCTGCTGGCAGAAATCAACCACAACAGAGACGGGCCGACGGCTCAATCTCGGTTTTCGTCACCCCTGGATCACTGGAAGCAGATGTTTACATCAAAAACAAACACAAGATGATCACAAGATCAACAAACTAAAACTGCAATTACAGAAGAAGCCCTTGGTGTTGTAAAGAGGAGGCTGCCGTGGTCAAATCAGTGGCCTCAATAATGTCAGGCTGATTAAATCTGGAGTTTTTCAGGTCCGGCACTTCCCCACCAATATGTAATCACACAGGCTCAAACATTAAAATTCATGTAACTCCTTAGCACAAAAACATGACAATCAAGAGTCAATCAGCTACTTTAGTCATCTTTAATTCAGCATCAACTGATTGCTTTACTACCACTTCCTTTTTGCCACTCAATTTGATTACATGAGGCTTTTTGGACGCCTACGAAGACTGTGTGTCTGCACATTATGTGTCCAAACAATCAATTATTAAAACCTCTTAAATTATTGAAATAAATATGAAGGGAATCTATCTCCTTGGTTTGAATGGTTACTCATTCTGATTCAAGCCATCTTTGCATTACAGTGACTCTTACAGCTTGCAGCCTAATGTAAAAGTAATTAGATTTTTCAAGTGACCATTATTTCTGTGATATATTGCCATAAAGATCCCATTTGAAAACACATCCAAAGTGCTCCAATGCAAGCACTTCATTTTGGCTCTGAACTAACGTGTGGATTAAAATAGATTTATTTGCATATATAATATATGTCTGTTCAGTATGTTAATGCTTAGTTAGTTCTGGCTTTAATGGCTGATCTGACGGTCTAATTTGGAGTTTGTTAATTGGTTGAATTACTGCTATGACACTTATTAATTTACTGGCAAGTCTCATTTGTTGATTTCAGATCCAAACAGAATTTTCCAACAGCATGATGAATGATGCAGAGTTTAACCTAAAATATGTCATATGTAGGCATTTAGGGTTTATTTAAAAAATACACAGATTTTATGTTTAATTCGCTGTCAACAATTCTATGCTCCATCTCAAAATGAGATAGAGCATAGAGATGCTCCAAAACATTTTTAAGAAATAAAAAGTAATTACTAACAGAACCTTTATTTGATTAAAGTAGCATACCACCTGCCTTGCAAATCAAAGTTTTAAAGAAAGATCTTGCACGAGCTCCAAGTATGTGTTGGAGACGACTCTCAGCTACAACCAAACCAAATTTGAGCTTAATATCAGTAAAAATGACTGAGGTATAGACATTTTTGTTTTTGCTAAGGTCAGTTAGCTGTGGTGGCCATCTTGGATCAGGTTGACTCCTAACGTTAATGAGCTGCAGATGTACATTCAGTGATTATTTTCCGAGTGTTTCATGAAAATCCATTCAGAGGTTCTGGGGATATTTTGCTAACAAACAGACAAACTAGTACACATGCAGGCACGATCGGCCTTTTTTCATGGCAGCGGGGAACCCAAATGTATTCGTTTCCTTTGACAGAAACAAGATGCAAAACAGCCTTTACTGATCTATAGTTGCATTCAAAATAAAAATTCTGCAGTATCACAATATTTAAATGCCATATTACAAATATCAGCAGCACAACTTTGTAAATTAACCTTGACATTAGGTAAAATGCCAAGTTCATCGCCAAAATAAGCCAAACATTTAGATTAATGTATATTGAAACGACATCAGCTGATTTAAGGTCATCTTTTAATGCGATGAAAACTGCATTTGAAGACACAAAAAGTCATTTTTTTCTTTGTACGGTTTCATTTTGTTTATGTAAAGAGTTAAAACTCACAGAAAACCCTAAAGGATTAGTCTATAATTCTACACCATACTGAATCATAAAATAAAAAGACATTAAAAATTAAATTAAAATTCAAAGAAGCCATATCATCAACTGTCCTGCAGTGGTTTGTGGAACTCAGGACACTAAAAGACTCAAATGAAAAGAAACAAACAAAGCTGCACATATTGCCACTAATGTCTTCCTTTCACAACACTGTCACTGCACAATGACCTGTCAGGGGTTAAATGAACAACAAAAGCTGGAATAAATAATGCAGTGTCATCTTTGTTAGCTGAAACAATGAAATCTTAACTGTAATATAAAATAATCCTTGAATAAAAAACAACACTGACCCAAATACATTTTGACTTATTTAACTCAAATGTGTGAAATTTGACAAACCAAAACTGTTAAATTTCAGTTCATTAGAGCAACCAACAAGGAACTGGTAACTTGTAAACTCTTGCATACTTAGAAACAAGAAAGTCTAGACTGTTTAATTTCTGCAGTAAGGAGACACACGTGACAGTGACATTACTGCTAGCATCATGCCACTTGTGTGTTTAAATGTTTCCTCTCTGATCCACCTGATGCTGGGTGAAGAATTGAACCATTTGTTGGACGTTGTCCCATCATCGTCCTTCTCTGGACTGTGAGCTCGGCCTCCTCTGGTCCTCCATGGCTGCTGCGCTCTCAAAGATGAAGCCTCCTATGACCACGGCTTCTTTCTCTGTGTCGGCCTGTAGAACGCGTTACAAAAAAAAAAAAAAAAAAAAACAGCAACATGCACACAAGACCACATCATGTTCCTACTTCTTACAGTGTCTATAAAAACTATTCACCCCCTTGGATGTTTTACTTTATTTCAAGTCAGCCATGGTCAATAAAAACTGGCCTTTTTGACAAAGAGGGGGTTTTTTTTCAATAAAAAAAAACTCAATGTCAAATTGAAATCAAACTACTGCAAATTAATGCCAATTAAATAAAATATGTTGACTGTACAAATATTAACCCCCATTTAAAGTGACTATCCTCATTCAGTAGAGATGCTGGTAGTCTCACAGTCTCCACAGTCAGTGGACACGTCTCAAAGATTGCAAGAACACCTGTTTGAAATGACTGATTCATGGCAGCATTAAAAGAATAAAACACCCAAGGGGGTGAATAGTTTTCGTAGGCCCAGTATTATTCTGACTTGTACAGTGTGCTCAATAAAGACTTAGTCACGCATGGGTCTGCTGGAGTCTGTGAGCTTGTATGTGTGTATTTGTTTGTGTGTGGGTGTGTGTGTGTGATTTAATACTTCCAGTGAGAGAAAAAAAAAAAAAGGTGTTTCCATTGGTGTTTGCTAGCCAGGCTGCAGATCCAGAAACCAAATTTTGTTGTGAGATTAAAAGGCCTTCTTTGGATTCCTGTTTTATTGATTGGAAAAGAAACTGGGCCAATCGTTACCTTGGCAGATGAAATCAGTATCTACATGGGCCGCAGCCAGGATCCAATAATAAATGGTATCAAGCAGCGATGAACATTTATCAAGGACGTTGTAAGTCTAGCTTCTCAATTTTCAGCTCCTTATATCTGAGCAGAACACATTAAAGGTGAAGTAATCTATACAGAAAACAGAAGTTTTATAATTTGACACAAAGAAGTTCTTTTTATTTGTTTTGCAGTTCAGGAGTGTTTAAAGTTTAAAGCTGATTGTTCACTTGATGAACGGCCATATAACAGATGCTGAGAAAGCTGAGAACGTAATTGAACAACTGCAGAGACTAGAGAATGTGTAACCTGAACATTACTACAAAATAAATGCAACAATCATACCTGCTTATTATGCACCGTGATGACAGGAAGGAATGAAACTGTCTAATGACAGTGTGAAACCAGCATAGTCAGTAGGAGAAGAAAAGAAAAAAAAAAAAAAAGTGAGACGAGAGAATGTTAGAAATGCCGCTGAGCCATGTGGCCAGAAAAATTCCCTGAGTGGAGCGTGATAAAGGCTTACCAACAGAAAACATCCGACTGGGACAAAGAGTTGACAGTGATCAGCAAGGTTACACAGGTAAGCTTACCATTCGGCTGCCTCTCTGATCAGAGGGGTGAGTTGGAGAAAACCGGCTGAGCATCTCCTCGATGTCTCTCAGAAGCAACTTGGCCTCTGACAACACTGCAGTAACAACCACACAGAAACTCCATAGCAGTGACCACCACTACAATCCCCCATTACATTTGGTATTTTTTAAACATATATAGATATACACACACACACACATATTAGGTCATATATGGAAAGGTGTTCAGTCGTACAAGAAAAACAAGTTTATAGAGAACAGACTGAAAGACGAAGAATTTCACTCATGGGGAAGTGAGCAAACGTCTTACCCTCTTGAGTCTTTGTGATCCAGATCTCAGATTCCTCTTCACGTGGCACGTCGCTCATCTTTACAGCTTCTTTAAGGGGGAAATATTCAAATGACCAATTATTTTATCAGTTGTTTTAACAGGACTTACCCTTAGAGCATTAGCAAAAACAGAATCCTAAAACACACACTGAAGTACACTCTTCAGCAGTTAAATAATTTTTCACTTTGGTTTTTAATCATACTGACTTACATATATTATAGTAACAAAATCAAGTTACACGTTCTGTTTAAAGTCTGTTGGACTGTATCTCTACACACAATGCTGTCTGCTTTTTAAATTTTGTTTGTAGATTTAGAAAATGTATAACTTTGAGGTTAGTATTATTATGATGTTTGTTAAACTTAGGCATTACAAGTTGGTCAGGAAATATATACAAAACAAGAAACTAAAATAGGTTAGTTAAATTTTAAATCATTAGCTGTAACAGTGGTCTCCAATCCTGGTCCTCGAGTGCCACCATCCTGCATGTTTTCCTTGTTTCCCTGCTCCAACACACCTGATTCAGTGGTTAAATGACCTCTTCATGTTCTGCAGAAGCCCGTTAATCACCCATTGATTCAAATCAGGTGTGTTGGAGCAGAGAAACAAGTAAAACATCCAGGATGGTGGCACTCGAGGACCAGGTTTGGAGACCACTGATATAAGTTCTCACGTTTTATGAGTTTTTTAATTTAATATTTTAAACCCATACATTTTTTTTAACATTTAAATTTCATGTCAGGAACTATTATAATATTGTTTTGGTTCATGCTAATGCGATAATGCTAACAGCTAGCTAGCTAATGTATATTTCACAACTCTTCTAAATATAAAGTGTTTGTTATTAAATATATTTACAATTACTTTTTGGTTAGAAATTAAATAAAACCCGATTATAATTCAAATTGAACAATGACTACGATAAACTCCCTAGCTTTGACTGAGATTTAACCATTAGGTAGCCATGAGTTATCAAAAATGTAGTTTTCTTTCCTTTCTTTCCCTCTCTCCCTAATGACTTGTATAAATTTATTCTATGAAACTGAGAATACTCGTAACATTTTTATTCGACTATTTCCACGAAATTTAAAGTGTAATTTTAGTCCTTCGCCTTACCACACGGCCTCCAGGACAAGCGCCCCGACTTTGCGCTTTTACTTTGAAAGGACTTCAGTCAAGTGACTCCCGGAAGTTTTTGTTTTCTCACCTGTCAGTTTGGAGCAGCAGGCACTGTGCGAGTGTCCAGCCTTCTCTGTCTCTGTCTTTCTCAAGGAAGCAGGGTTTCTTTTTTTTTTTTTTTTCGAGCATGAGTGGTAATCCTACGTGAGCAGTTGATATCTAATTGAGGACGGCACCCAACACGGTTGGTGGGAGACGAAAGTGAAACAACTGACTCATTTTTTCATTCACCTACTAGCCAAGCTTAGCTAGCTGTTATCACCATAACAGATCGATCTTTTTTATCACGTTTGCTAGCGATGCATATTATTTGTCCGTACATGTCATTATATTGTGATTGTATTATTTATTGCGTTATTTGTTCCGGACCCTATTTCGAAACTGTCTATAATGTTTTTAGTTGGTAGTCAGTGTTTACCAAAGCTAACATTATAACGTTAGCATCGTACATAAACGACACTCATAGACTGTTTACATCTCGGTTCGAGCTGCTGTTTCTTTCTGTCTTTGCCGAGTGAAAGTTCGTTTGTTTTTTTTTTTCTTTTGTCTAGAGCACCGAGTTGTCGGCTCCATTAAAGGAAGTCTGACAAAATGACGCCTCACTTCTCGTGTTTTAGTCGCGTTAACTTTCGGTTTCAGGAGTTGTTTGGGGTCGCTTTCGATTTATTTATTTATTCACTCCAAGGTGAGCTGCTCTACGGCTTATGTTTTGCTCGGCGCGTTTCTTCGACGCTGTTCTGACAACCCGTCCATTCCCAGTTCCTCAAATGTCTTAGCCTTTTTTTGTTTTTTTATTTTTACTTTAGGCAATTTGCCCCCTTTTGTGTTTGCTGCATCACTGCACGCTGACATCACGGCTGAAGTCTAAAAGGGTGTGGGGGTTTGCTCTGAGTGAAATGTCTGGTTTGGACTGTTTATGTCCCTTCTTGCTCATTTCCCCAAAGCAACAAGCCACACTGAGGTCCTTATGAAACAATCCTCTTTAACCTCTACCTGTAAAAAGCCAAAGTTTGTTTCAAAACAAGCGTGAATGTATTTTTCCTGATGTTTATGAGTGCAAGACAGCAGCCACAGACCCCATAGTCTTAGAGGAAATGATTTGACTTCATGTTGTTAGGAATTGGTATTTACTGTGCCATAAAACTAATTAATGTGATACCATTTGCAGACATAAATAAAGACACAGCATTCCTGGAAGGAAAGCATGTCACCCTCAGCATGACTTTTAAAAGAAGCTTTATTTTTAGAAATGACAGAGGTGCAGCAGTTTTATTCAACCCTTGAAAATAACAATATACGTGAGCTCAAGTGATTTGTTAGCACTTAGCATGTGAGATCTGTAAAGTCGAGGGAGTTACAGCCATTTTTAGTGTCTGCTAAGGTGAGCTGGTTGTGGAGGCCATCTTGAGTTTGTACAGTGACTACTTTCTGAGAGCGTCGTTATAATCTGTTCAGTGGTTCATGAGATATTTTGCTAATAGACAAACAGGGTTGACGCCAATACGTAATGCTAAACGTTTAAGCAAAGACGTTGATCAATGTGTAGCACTCTGATTATGTGTCAGAGATGATGCTCGGCTACTACTAAACCAAATTTGAGTTTAATATTTCTGTGTTGACCATTCTAAATTGGGTTGACGCCAAAGGTTATTGGGTTGTAGATCTATATCCAATTATTACTTTCTGAAAGTTTCATTAGTCCATTCAGTGGTTCAATAGATATTTTGCTAACAGACACAGTTGACTAAAATAGTTAAGAGCAAAGTTTTAGAAACAGATCTCATGTGATCATTTAGCTCGAAGAGTATGGGTTGGGGTTGACTCTCGGCTAGGAACACGTCGGTTTTTAGCTCAGTATTTGTACAAGTGGCTGAGTCGTGGCTATTTTTGTGTTTGGCTAAGGCTGCAACTTTCTGAAAGTCTCGTCAAAATCTGTCCTCTGGTTTTACGAGACATTTTGCAAGCGCCACGGACAAAAACACTATTGCCTGTTATGAACAGCGGGCGATAAAAAGACTCTTCGCCGTTAAAAAATAAATAAATAAACTGAACATCTTAATGTAATCCTCAGGTCTTCTCGGCTGCAGATTAGGCCTGCGCAGACATGGAACCCCTGGCAGTGGACGATGACATCTGCATCCTCAAACACGAGACGGCCTACACAGCCGCCGGTGAGAGCCCCGTGTCGGTGTGTGCCGGGGACGAGTCTGTTGCCTCCCACTTTGCCTTGGTCACAGCCTACGAGGACATCAAGAAGAGGCTACGAGACACGGAGCGAGAAAACACTTTGCTGAGGAAAAGGGTGAAGCAGCTGGAGGACAAGGTAGGCGAGTCAATGTAAACGGCACGAACTGTAGACAGGGAGGAAAATGCTAAAAGTTGGAGCTATATGTCTATAATTTATCAGTGTGTTCTCAGTTTTTATCCACTGCAGCTTTAAAGTAGTGAGATGAAAGTAACCTTTATACTAACTGCATTCCAATGAACTTACAATAATCTTTTTCACACTTTTTTTTTTTTTTGTTCCTCTGCAGCTTTTCAGGCCGGAGGCTCCTCCATCGGAGGGTCCCCATTATGTAAACAAGGCCTTCAGTGCTTACCGGGGAATCTATATAGAGAAGGAGGACCTGCAGATGGAGCTGAATAAACTGGTGCTTTTTTATCTCGTCACAAACCTAACGTTAGACCACGGGTGTTAAACTCCAGGCCTCGAGGGCCGCTGTCCAGGAGGTTTGGGGGGTTTTCTGCTCCAACACACCTGATTCAAATGGTTTAATTACCTCCTCACCAAATCATCAAGTTGTCCAGGAGCATAGCAACAAGTCATTCATTTAAACCAGGTGTTTTAAGGCAAGAACATGTCTAAAACATGCAGGAGAGCGGCCCCCGAGGAACGAAGTTTGACACCCCCGCGTTAGACAGAGTTGGTTTAGTGCATTGGTATGGATGTTGACTTTTCTTCCGTCTTCTTCTCCATTTTGTTTTTTGTTTTTTGTCAGAAAAAAGAGAAGAGTGAGAGCGAGAGGTGGCTGACGGAGCAGCTCCAAGCCAAAGAGTTGGAGCTGCTTCAGCTGAGGACAGAGCTGGAGACCTCCCAAGGTACAGGTAGAGCACACAGGTCTGACTTCGAGTCCGTGTAACAGCTGAGGACAGTTCAAATGCTACATTACCACTGCAAAATGTTTTATGCAACGACAAATCACATGTGATCACATACTATACACCTTTGGTCACTTTTAGAAAAGACGTATAGACATGTTTGTAAGCACAGCAAAAGAAACCGTCATCTTCCATGAGGTAACATGATAGATGTTTGAACTACGCTCACCCTTTTAGGCAAATCGGTGCTGTTCATGTCAAAAGTCACAGTACGACGACGCCAACAGAACCAGATTAGGTGCTAGACTGGACACACTGTTCCTAATGTTAAAAAAATAATTCAGATTTCTTTTAAGGGAGGTTTTGCAGAGTTGTTATCAGTAATCAATATCTAGCCTGCAGTAGAAGTTGCTGAAAGCAGTTTTCTCAGCGGAGATGAGCTAACAGAGAATCACAGCGAGGCCAGATGCTGACTGCTGTCTTCTTAAAATGACTCGGTCTCAGAAATGTCATGGCAGCTCATGCGAAGGCTGTTTTCTGAGTCTGTACATCGTCGTCAATCTTGCATTTAATAATTCTTCACGTGAAAGACTGTGACTATTTACACTGAAGAGGGAGGCAGTTTGCAGTCCGTTAACAGTCATGATCCGTGTGAAATGCTTGTTGCGAAACAAAACGTGTTTATTGCAACCTGTTGCAAAATAAATAAAACAAAATACATTTTCCTTACTTTCCATCGGACAGTTTCAGTTTCTCGCCTAGTTACGCTTACGTAAACAATCTCATGTTTCACATGGATCGTTAACAGCAACAGACCACGGTTGACTCGATCTTTAGTGTAAATAATTATCTGATGCACACATGACAGCGGTGTAAATGATTATTAAAAAAAAGGGTTCATGTGAAACAGTGAGGGAACTTCTGCCTGATATTCCAAACTGATGACACTCTGAGTGATTTCTGCTGCAGGTAAGATACTGAATACTGATAACAGCTCTGCAGAACACCTTCAAAAGCTTTTATTAGAGGGTTTAAAGAATTATAGGAAATCATGCATCAGTGGAAGTTATCTCAGGATTTGATCTGAAACTTATCAACATCTAAAACAATACATTTGTAATACATGTATGAAACGTTTTTCAAATTAAAGACTATTAAAAAATATTTTATTAAAAAAAATGAGGTTTTATGTTGATCTGCCCTTTGTTTGTTTGTACTCCTAGTCATGAAGAGCCTGAACAACCCTCTGGACTCCTGGCAGGTGGAGAGGGCCGACACGGAGCTCCAGATCCTCAAGCTGCAGGAGGAGATCGAGAGGGTGACGCTGGAGAACGATCGACTGCTGGAGACCAGCAAAGTGAGTGAGGCGGGGCGATGGAGAGGGGAAACAACAAGAAGAAGATGAGTCACTAAACAGAACGAGCGCAGCTAAAGCAGGAGGGCTGTAAAGCAAATAAAGAGGAAGAGGAGCAGAGAGGGAGTGGGCGTGGATGACAAAGGCAGAGGGGACAGAATTTAAAAGCTAACCGTTGAAAGGAAGAAAGAAACAACCTAGGCTCAGATTTGATTTGAAGAAGCCATGTTAAGTCGTGCCATACCAACCTGGAGTTACAACCAAATACAGAAAGCACGTGCAGTCTTTATTCTGTGTATCTGACCTCTGTTTCAGGAGGAATCCCACGGCCTCAACGGACCAAACTTGGACCAGACGTGTGATGCAAAGATTAGTTCGAGGTACAGTGCTTTTTGAATATCAATGAAGAATTACTGCTGGTCTAAACATTGTTTTTACATCATTACAAATCATTTATAGCTAAAGTATGGATGGAAAGTGTCAGGGTTCGCCTTCTTTCTACTGCTGTCCCCCTTTGTTTGTTCATTCTGACTGAGCCGAGGCGATGTGGCATTGAATCGGTGTGTGCTTTCAAGTATTGGGCCAAATTAGCTGACTGGTCGTAGCTGTGCATTCTGCCGTGCTGCTGCTGGATCAGACCCTCGTCGGCTCCCATCTGTAAATTCTGCCCACAGACCCCTACGAACAGGACGGCGGGGGTTGCAGCGAAGGTGCATCGGTCCCGCCGTGAACAACAGCTGTTGATATTTTTAGCAGGACGCTTCAAAAATACACATGCGGGAAATGGCAAGATTCCAAATGTCGGTTTAATGTTCAGATTTCAGCCTGATTCGAAACCTTCGAAAGGCAGTGCTCTCATGGTCACGTGAGTCAGGAAACATGTGTCCTGGGGGATCTGATCACACTTGGGCGGCTCAGACTGCCTTCAGCAGTGGTCCGGGACACTTGGGTTTTGTCTGCATTCACCCAGTAGTCTGAGAACAAACCCATCCATCCTAAAAACCATCCTGACCTGATGTGAGTCCACACAATCAGCTGAATTATCCAGCTAAAAGTTTTAATGAACCGATTGATATATTTCTTGCATTATATTAGTAAGTGGATTAACAGGATGCTGTATGGGTGATTTTGCCCATTTAGTGATGTTTTTTTTTTTTTTCAGATTCACCAGATTATAAATTGCTCCTGTTCTGTTAATCACACAACAGGAACCTGAACGCTGTTATGTTTCATATTCAGCTGTTTACCCAACGCTGCCAGCTGCCGGGTCACCGTCAGACGTTTTCCTGCACTGCTGAGTTTATTAAGTTCCAATCTTCAGTGTCTTTGTGCTGACACAGAGCTCTCTCAAGTCACAAATTGGTTTATGCTTCTTCACTTTTCCCCTATTGCACCTGTTAGGTTACATAATTAAGCTTGTCAAGAGTTGTGTGAATAACTCCACAGAGGCGTGACTTAGATGTATCTGAACTGTGCTCGTGTCAAAATAACGCCATTGTTCAGGTGACTGCACTTCCTTCGTGATGTCACAGGAACATCAGCAGAACCACTGATGTTCTGCTCGCCGCCCAGCTGACTGGGTCACGTGGCTGCGTGTTGATTTGCGTGTAGAGCAGGTAACTGAGATCTGAACGCAGGATTGGTTTTAGGGTCAGGTGCAAACGCTTCGTACTTAAAGCCGTCTGCTTCAGATCGAATCCACCAGGATCACATTTGATGGGATTTCATCTCCATTTTATTGAGCATGCAGAGTTTGTACAATTACGCTCTTCAGAGGTAGAACAGGTCTCAGTGTAAAGTTTAGGATTGTCCTAATTTAATTTCTGATTCAGATAAGTAAAACGTGTTCATCTTTCCGTTCTTGGTAAAAAGCAGAATTGTCCTTAAAACACATGTACTGTAATTAAAAAAGTACAAGAAACAACAGAACATAGGAGAGGCTTCAGGTTGGTTTTGTTTCTGAGTGATGTCACTATCAGTGGGCTTTCTCAGTTGTTCCTTATCACTCACCACTGAAGGCGAAAGAGCGATCATGTTTTTGCCCGGGTCTGTGTTCGTGTGTTTGTGGTGGTAGTAAAACATCTCATGAATCACTGAATGAATTTTATGAAAGTAATTATCGGGTTGATATTTACAACTAAATAATGTTTGGAGTAAGCCCGATTCAAAATGGCCACCACAGCAAAGTGATTTTAGCACAGAAACAGTTATAAGTTAACGCTATAATTAGCTTTAAAAAAAAAAGGTCAAATTGGGTGTGGTATAAGCGGAGTATTGCCCCCAACAGATACGGTGAGTGCACCTTTCATTGTTGGAGTCAACCTGCTTTTAGTAGCAAAAGTTTAATTTCAATGAAACACTCAGAGTAGTTATTGGCTTTACATGTACAACCGATTAACTTTTAGAGTCGACCTGTTCTCAGATGGTGACTGCACCTAATCGACCTCCACAGAAATGGTAATATGTAGGTGACTTTTACCTTTATTGAGCTAAAATCTGGTGTGGTAGTAGCTGACAGTGGTTGACAACCCATATTCCAAGCTCTAACAGTTCATCGCATGAGATTGCGCAAAATGTTGTTTTCAAAGTTTGACCAAAATGGCTATAACTCTTGATTTTTATTCGAAACTCTGTCATTAAGGGCAGCGGGTGATATGCATCCCTTCAAGGAATGCTAGGCCTTTAAGTCGTTTTTTTTGTTGTTGTTGTTTCGCTTCAACCTGTTTGGGTCTCCAGAGGGGCCTGGAGGTTTTTCCCATCAGTCACCAAACAGGAGGTGGATACACACAGGCTTCCTCCTATTGTGTTTTACAGAGGAGTGTACTTCTCTGTTTTGGCCACTAGATGGGGGTGCAGCTCATCACATTTTGCAGAACAGCCAAGAGACGCACAGAACCTCAAAGGCAACTCAGTTGTGTAAGATCAGGGGAGGGAAGAGCTAAAATATATATATATATATATATATATATATATATATATATTAATGTCCACGTCTTTGCCTTATGGACTTCCTTTTACCTGCTTGGTCTCCAAAATTTGATGTGTGAGTGCTAAACGGCAGAAAAAGGCACATTTTTCTTCCTTGCAGGTTTTCTTTTTAAGTTTGTTCTTTTTCATCAGGTGATAAACAAAAGTGTTGATAAGACTCTTTACCTGAGGTGTTGATTGGACAGTTTGCACATGTTTGTTGTTTGTTAAGGTAGCACCTTAATGTTAGTGATTGTTTCTAACCATGTTTTTTTATTTTATTTTATTTTTATTATTTTGTGATACGTGCAATATTACTGGCTCGGTTGTCAGCAGCTTGTGCTGTGAAGCGATTAAGCTCCACAGCTGCTCAGTCGACGTTGGTGCTAAATGTGTCAGCAAAGAGAAGCAAGTGATTTAGCAAAAGAAAATACAGTTAACACAGAGAGCGCACTCCAGCAGTAGCTCTGTCTAAGGATGAGTGAGTATGAGGCTTATTCGGTTATATTTTTTTATTGTTCGGATTCTGACAGTTTATATAGTATCATCAGCATGAAATCAAATTTTCTGAATTTAAAAACAGGACATTACTTTTGAAAATGTCCTTTTTTTTTAATAGCACTAGGTAAACGAGACCCTGTTGGTCATGTGGCTGTTTCAGAAGCATACGCTGTAAACTGAATGTCCTGTTCGTCTTTAGGGAGAAGAACATCCAGCAGACGTACAAGGCTTTGTGCTGCGAGGCCACTCGTCTTCAGTCGGAGCTGAAGCACCAGACGGGCCTGATTAGGAAACTCAGACCATTATTCAGTGAGACAAGACAAGGTGAGGGACCAAAGCACACACACACACAGAGAACAGTGGGTGAGCTCAGGATTGTCCATCTGTTTTACTTGTTTCATGTAAAACCATCCCGTGCTTATTTTTCTGTTTTAGTTCAGTTCAGTCATGTGATGTCTTTGCAGGTTTCCGTGTTCCCATAGATTTATAGGCACATGTTCATGCAGGGCACCTCAGAGAATAAAAATAATTTTAAAAAGGCTCCTAAAAGTAATTTACAGTTACTAATTTAATCAGATCTCCTGTATATCTAACCACAAAACATTAACACATTTAAATTTCATTTTCAGGTTAGTGCCACATTTATACTATAAGGTTTTCTGACCTGCTGAAACATTAAAACAAATCGAGCTCGGTTTGCTCCCAAAAATACTCGTAAATGTCAACAACTTCAGCCCTGTTTAAAGAGACTTACAAACACTTAAACACCTCCACATCTGTGTAAAAACCTCCATATCGTGGCAAGAGCGACAGTAAATAATCAAAAAGTAAGTGAAAGATGTTGTACAGTTATATGAAGTTATTTCTATTGAAGTGTTTTTAAACTGACAGAAAATTAAGTGATCAGACTTTTAAAAAAAAAGGTTACTACGGTTTCTGTTTAGGAAAAAAAACATCATTCTCGGTATAAAGATGGCAGCTTTTTGTTGCCGTTTGGATTATAACCATCAAACACTTTATTAAACGACATTATAAAAACAATTTATCCCTCCTTCCGTGGTTAGTTGTGATTACCTCTGCCGTGGAGTGTCAGGAGAGGAGACCTCGAGGTGAAAATTAAAACGACGCACAGCAAGAAAATAAACCTCCGCCTGTTTATTCTGCTGAATAGGAGAGTAATCCTGTGGCTCGGATGAGGCAGACGGAGTGAAACGGAGGGAAAGCAGTGGGAAGAGGAGAGGGCTAGAGAGGAGTGGGGAGTGTGCTATTTATTTATTCACTCTTTTCTGTGCATCTGTATTCTTCTAATGCTCCTCCTTTGGAATCACTTTTATTCAAATCCTAGACTCAGGAGACCTTCTCATGGAGGCATAGCGGGGAGGGATGGATGGATAGATGATGTGTGGATGGAGAGAGGTATGGTGAATCTTTCAAGAACAGAGACTCATTTAAACTTCAATCTTCTCACCCGTGGTGGCAATTTGATAGCAAAGCAATGACATCTGATTTGTGTATGGAAATAAAAAGAGTAGCTTTGCTTATGCAAAGAGGTTAGTATGATGACGCTTTGTAGGAAATATAGATTTTTAGATCATAAGGTTTTAGTCTGTGTGTTATTTTTACCTCAGAGCTATGGTTTTTTTCCTCTCATCACAAGGTTTTACACAAAGGGCCTAAATCTGCAATAGGAACAGATCTGCCATCATAGTCTCAGATAAACACTAGTTTCTTTCAGTTATCAAATTATTTATCCTTGCTAAAAGATTTGGGTAATGGCAGTAAAAAATTAAAAAATGTTTTCATGAACATGTTTCATCACATTTCTAGAAAATTAAATTAGAAGTATGCCACACCTGTCATGTTTTGTTGTGCTGTTTTTTTTTTTGTTTGTTTGTTTTTCTATCCATATGTTTTGCAGAAACCAGAATCATCTCTTGCTTTGCTTCCACTCGTCTCTCGTCCCTTTGTCCTCCTGCCTCTTGATCGTCTCCACATTTTCTCTCTCTAGCGTCTTCAACTGTCCCGATCCAGTGTTTGGATGACGTAGAAAAAACCAACAACCACCTCCCAGTCGCTCGCCCCCCCAGCGCCCCCCCGGTCCCCTCGTGCTCGGGCCGTCCTGGCCCCCCCGTCGTCGGCAGCCTCTCGGGCCCTCCTCTGCCAGACAGCCTGAGGGAGGACTGCTGGTACAACGGGCCCTGGCCCTCTCAGAGCTGCCTGATGGAGGCCCTGGTGGGCAGCGACGCCTGCTCCGTCGTGCTGCCCCCGCCCCCCCTGAACCAGGCTTCGCTGGACGACAGCTCGCGCTCCTTCCCCAGCCCGCCCAAGCCCAGCGACGCCATGTTCTGGGAGGGACACTCCGGTGCGTCCAACTCCTCCACCTCCATGGGAAACTTCACTCCCATGAGCCCTCCCAACACAGAGTGGACCAAGCCCTATTAAAGTCTGTGAGAAATGTGACGAGAAATAATTTGGTGGATTTTAAAGAAGCGAATGAAGGAATGGATAAAGTCTCTGACTCTGCCACATATTTACCACCTAACCTGCCTTAAGTTGATTAAACCGCTCATTAGTGGTTTACTAGACTGAACTGGAACTAATCGAGGCCAGGAGAGGCCTTTTTGAGGTAAAGGACTCATTTATCTGCTGTCTCTGCACGCCACATCAGTGAACATGTCTGACTCTGCAGAGAAAAAAGGCCGATGAGAGACCCGTAAAAGAATACATGTGTGTCCTTGCATGCACACGCGTCAGTGTGTGCAAGCATGCGAGTTAACAGTTTAAATTATGTGTGTGTTTGTGCAAATGTATGCACAGTGAACAGCGTGTCTGCGTTTGCAGATCAGCCTACCTGTATCTCTACGTCACCATATTAAACCTAATAGGGCTCAAAGGGCCTCTTCTCCGTATATCATGGCCACACATCAGTAGAGCCGCAACATAGTACAACAATTCCAAAGAAGGTGGGATGCTGTGTAACGGGTGAGCAAAGACTGAATGCAAGGATTTGCAAATGTTACAAACTCGTTTTTATCACAATGGAACATAGTAAACATGTCAAATGCTGAAACTAAGGAACTGTACCAGTCTTAGGGAAAAAAAAGAGAGAAATATCTATGGCAGCAACACCTCTCAAAAAACTTGGAACAGGTCCATATTTCCCTCTGTGAAGCATCTTCTCTCTTTTTTTAACATCAGTCTGTAAACGTCTGTAAACCGAGGAGAGCAGCTGCTGGAGTCTAAAGAGGGGGGTGTTGTCTCATTCTTATCTCATGTAGGATTCTAGCTGTTCAACAGTCCTGGATTTCCTTTTGTTGGATTTCCTGTTTCATGATGTGCAGAACCTTTTCAGCTGGCAGTAGGTCTGGATCGCAGGCAGACCAGTTCAGCATGCAGTACTTGGTTTAGGATCGTCTTGCTGAAACATGTAAGGCTTTCCCTGAAAAAGACATTACTTGGTTGGGACCATATGTTGTTCAGACACCTGTATATACTTTTCTGCATTAATGGTTTCTTTTCAAATGTTGTAGCTGCTCACGCTCTAAGTACCAATGCACCCCCATACCATCAGAGAGGCCGATTTTTAAACTGAGAGCTGATAACATGCTGAATGGTCCCTCTCCTCTTCAGTGCGGAGGATATGACGTCCATTGTTTTTAAAAAACGGTTTCAAGTTTACATCTGTGTGACCCCAGAACAGTTTTCCGCTTGGCCTTGTCTGGAGAAGATGGCAGCACTTCTGGATGGTGCTCATATATGGCTTCTTCTTTGCATGATAGAAAAATGGGTTTACAAACAGCGATTTGTTCAAGTGTTCCCGAGTCCATGCAGTGAGGCTCAGAACAGAATCAGATCCGTTTTTACTGCAGTGGCCCCCGAGGGCCCGGAGATCACAGCATCCAAGATTGACTTTCAGTCTTGTCCCTTGAGCTCAGAGGTTTCTCCAGCTTCTTGAAATCTTCGATGATATTGCGAACTGTAGATAACAGATATTCAAAGTCTGCTCTATTTTCTGTAGAGGAACATTATTTTGAAATTGTTATATTTTTAGACGCAGTTATTTGCAGCTGGGTGAACCTCTGCCCATCTTTACTTCTGAGACCTTCGACCGCTCTAAAATTGTGTATATTAATATGTTCCATTGTGAGTAAAACATTGGTTTATGAGATTTGGGAGTCTTTGCGTTTAAGTTTTGCACAACGTCCCAACTTTTTCAGAATTGGGGTTGTAGTAGATTTTTGTATAACTGTACCTCCTTGATGCCATTCTTTTTTACATTGGAATCAGTGTAAAGTGTATAAGGTATGTAGCCCCATGTTTGTCTCATGATCATGTGCAGGAGATGTGTTCGTATGACGATTTGATGTGTTTGTGCTTGTGCTGTGATGGAGGTGGTCAGAAAAGGAGCTTTAGGCTAATCTCGGGTTTTTGTTCAAGATCTTAACAGCAACCAAAATTAACTTTTATTTTTTATTTTTCTCCCCAAGCCCCTTTTTTGTTGAAGGCCTTACCCACGCTGAACACGTCACTTTGGAGATTTAGGTGTTTGGATTTTTTTGTGTGTGTGTGTGTGTGTGTGAATTAGAGACTGTGAGGAAGATCTGTGTTGCTCTGAAAACACCTTGCCTCCTTAAATCTGCCTTGTCTGTTTTCACACACCTGTTGTCAAATAGCATCGATTACGGGCTTTTCTTTATCCAGCCGTACTGTAAACGTACAGCTGTGCATGGTTAGGTATTTTACTTGGTCATAATATAAATTAAAGGCTCCCAAAAATGGCACCTATACACTCCCGTGTGTTTGTAAAACTCAATGACAGCTAAGACAAGATTTGTGAATATTTAGGCAGGTGTATGTAATCCCCGCTATGTGCCAATGTTGATTTTCCGGTAACCGAAAAAGGAGGAACTGCTTCAATATTTAAGTCGGATGATGAGTCTAAACTGATGTACAGACGCAAACGAGATAAAGAGAATGTGCATATCTGTATAAATGTAAATGGTGGGTTTCAGTACTTTGCCAAATGTGATTTTTGCACTCCATGGTTTCTTTTTTTTTTTCTCCCCTGATACCAAAACCTTTGATATGAGAGCAAGAGCTGTCTGCAGTGGTGGCAAAACGAAGAAACGTGAGCTGTGACTTCACAAATACGTGCACAAAGGCTTAGGGTTTGTTGAAACGATCGCTTTCATTTGCATTTTCTTCAATCTGTTCCATAGCTTCGGTCTTTTTGTTCTTAGTTTTAAAGAAACGTTATTTTACAGCAGTACTTTCATACTTCTGTAAAGGATTTGCAAACCAAAATGCAATGTACAGTAGATACGGATTATATTTTAGACCTACTGCACTTCAGACTGTTTGTAAATATGATTCAATAAATAAATGAATGAAAGGTAGCAACTGTTTGTTTCTCTGGTATCAGCTGCAATCATTAGCATACAGTTACAACGAGGAAAAAAAACAAAACTGGAGAAATAGCAGAATCATTCAGCGCTCACTAAATGCCAAGATGTGTTGAAGAAGCTAAAACTTCACTGTTAAACCTAACAGGCTGGCTGATTGCAAAAGTCTAACTGAAAGCTAAAAGTAGCAGAAGAAGACAAAAATAGAGCAATGCTGAAACAGATTTTTTTTGTGTGTTTGAAGGAATTGAAGAGATCTCAGTATATTTCTATAGTGAAAATATTTCTAAATAATGGTAAATATTTTTAAAAGTTTATAATTTACAAGAAAACAAAGTCACAGCAGCTATCTCCTGAAGGAGCTGCACATTAAGCTAAAAAAGGAACAAAGTATGCAGATGTAGATTGCAAAAACAAATAAATAAATAAAAGACAGGAAAAGTCTGAATGCTGACTTTGCATAAACAGGCATATTGCAAAAATTCATTCAGACATTTCCATTACTCACTAAAACACACTGAGAACAGTCACACCAAACTATAAACGCCTTAATTTTTTTGTTTATTTGTTTATTTTGATGCGGCAAGCAATTCTGTGTTGAACATTCGGTCCGTTTTTTGGGCCTGTTACACGTGATGTGGTCAAACTACTGCTCAATGATTTGCAACGTGGTGGAAAATAAATAACCAGAAGGGAGGATACGGGCAAGTGATGATATCACTGCGGGTAATAAACACCTAAATGTTTGCACAGCTAAATGTTTCCTGTTGTGGTTATAAGGTGTCGAGAACACCCAGTTAATAAAGACCTGACATCTTAAAGCAGCTGTTAAAGGACAATTCTGTTGAACAGGTTCACTTTAAATTACACAGTTTTAATTTTATTTCAGTTTAAACATCACCGTGGCAGAAAAAGGAAAAACAGAGGCCTCAGCCCTTCACCTGAACGTCGCTTAAAATAGACCATCTGATAGCCAGCTGGACTTTATTTATTTAAATTAAAGTAATGTATCCATCCTGCTGAAGCCTCAGAGCAGACTCTTCATGACCACTCGTGCTTTAATGATCAGGTTGTCCCTCGTGTTGAACCTGTGCCCCATGAAATCCAAAGTGCTGGAGTCTTCAGAAGGAAAGACTGGACAGCTGTATTCTTGCTATAGCCTAACTGCCTTTTTATTAAAGTGAGGTGAAAATAATTTTAATGCATCAAAAGTTTTAATTAGTAGCCACTCATGTGCACAAAAGAAATGTTGGTCATTCCACAGATTTTGTCATTTTTAAGCGAAACAAACTTTGTCGTACTTCTCCCCAGTTTCTCCTCAGTAAGTTTGAGTCTGCAGGAGGACATCTTAAACACACGTTGATTATTACATGCTGGTTGGAAGTCTCTGTTTCCTGTTCTTGGCCGGGATCCCTGTCCTCTCAAACTCCAGTTTCTCCTGAATGTAAAGCTGCTTGCACTCTTCGAAAAATGCTGGATCCTGGTAGCTGGTGGAGGACAGAAGGTGCGACATCGTTATTCTGATAACAGTCGTGTGATTTTTCCCGAGACGGACTTCCAGTAAAAGTTACTCATGGGGCAGAATGCAGGGAAATCCCACGTTAGACTGCAAGGGCTGCGTTTTGCAGAAAGAAGTGTAGAATACTCACTGTTGTGTCAGACATTCCTTCAGCGCCAAGTTCTCCTCTCGACACTTAAATGCCATGAGGAAACCAGAGTCTTTACAGCACTGGTTGAAGGCTGGATGAAGGAAAGGAAACAGTCAAGATTATTTATATAGCACTTCAGAAACAACAAAAGTACTGTACAGTAAAAGATTTCTCTAAACAAAGAGCAATAAAAGCAGATCTCAAAGCACAAACTGTGACACAGATAATACAGAATAGAACAAACTAAACAAAGTGGCAAAAACTTCCCATAAAACACTATGAATAAAATCAGTCCAACGCCAAGGACTAGATGTGAGTCTTTTATGGCACCTCAAAACTTTCAAAGCTCTGAGCAGGTCTTAGACAGGCCCCCTTCACACTGGATGACCACCACGCTTTTTTGCAACTCAGAACCTGGCTTCAGACAGTCATGATGCTACTACACTTCAAGCACTTGCCGAAGGTTATCCCCTGCTATTTTCTACGCCCTCGCGACGCTCTATACACCCACCCTGCCACAACTCTCTCGGACTAGGTCGAGGGTGCAGCTACAGGCGTCATATCTGCACTGGCTTGCTTCCATGATCGCGGTTGTAGCCTAGGAATGAGGCCAGTGTGGTCAGTCCTGCTTCTAATTCTCAATGACCGAACCGCACTGGTGTGCACAGAGCCCCCATCCTGGATACGCTGCCACCTCGCTCCTCCAAGCTCCACCCAGGACCCCGATGTGCAGCCGAAGACCTCGCCAAGACCCTGCAACGACCGTCATCCCTGTTCTGGCTGTTTATGTTGTTTACATCATAGTAGGGTCATCATCCAGTGTGAAGGAGGCCATTATTATTTAAATTATTTCTCAAAATAACAACAAAAGGCACAATCACCTCTACTTTGTCTTTAGATAATACAGCCAGATGTCGCGATTTGCAAACGGTCCCTAAACCCTCATTACGCACCCAGTGTTGTGCTGAATTTGTTTTTCCCTCTTTGATTCTGCAGCTCCACAACAAAAACAAAGCTCGGCTCAACACCTACAGCACAGGTTAGGCTCTACAGCTGGCAGTGGCCAGGATCCATACGGCTGGGACAAATCTGATCCAGGGCTCTGAAGCCTCTACAATCCAAAGACCTTCGCTCACTAAATAAAATGTGTCCAGAACCGCAAAATATGCTACAACTGTGATTATCACCTGTGGCCAGTGGGGGTGACTTTCTAAAACTAAATATATATCATGAATTGTAGCATTTATTGGTATTTTTACACTGATGCAGATTCTCAGTCATCCAGGACACGATGAATCCGAAATAAAAAGGTCAAAAGTTTCACTTCTCATCTTTAACTATTCAAAAAGCAGAGATTGTGGAAATCAAGCTTTTAAACTTGAGATGTTCTGTAAACTCGATTCACATGCAGATTACCCTCACTCTCCTCACAATAGAGGCTCGTTAGGGTCTCCAGGTGTTTGCCTGGATTTTCTCCATTTGTGGGCCAGACTCATCTGCATTTGAATCTAGTTTACAGAACATGTCAGCTTTAAAAGCTTGATTTCCACATCCTCTGCTTTTTGGTAGTTTTACAATTTACAACAAAAGACCATAATCATGTAAAGAAGGAGAAAAAAAACATATCTAATAGTTTATATCCTGTATTGATAAAAAAAAATAAAAGGTTGAACTGTGCAGGCCTTTTGTTAACACGTGAACAAAAGTGACTTTATTAAGTCACTTTATTTCTAATAACAGAAGGACAACTTGGAAAAATGCGTCAGAGCCACACACCTCGTTACACATGCAGGATCCTCAATGGAAGGTGTGGAAGACAGAGTCTTCACCTTGTTAGCAAGCTCTTTCTCAGGGCTTTAATTAAAAGCTCTGCCCTTCCGTCTTATCAGTGGCATCAGTATGGTTATCACACAGACCCTTTCATCAGGATTCACATGTAAAGAGAGGAAGAAAAACTGCAAAACCAATTTAGAGAAGCAGAAGAGTGCGACTAATCTAATCAAGCGACGCTTCATCCCCGTCTTAAGCCCAGAGGGTTGTCTCTGTGACCGCACTAAGACGAACCTACGAGGCCAGCGGATGTGGCTGGAAAGAAAAGTGTGATGGCACCTTCACTTCAGACTGGTGGGTTTGCCATTTTAAGATTTAAAGAAGTGAAGTGTGGCAGTTAGAGGAAAGCAGAAACAAGAGGTCTCAACATTTAGAGATATTTAGAGTTTTAAAAAACAAAAACAGACTGTGTGAGCAACTTAAATATAAACAAAAGGCCTAGCCTTCCTTAAAAGAAATGCATATCACCCGCCGCCTTTAATGCGTTTCAGACTGAGATCATCTGTGTGGAGAAGTGGTGCAGTTATAGTTATTTTAGTGAAAACTGTCAGCTACTACCACAGCAAACTTTAGCTGAATATCTGTAAAATGTACTGACCTAAAGCCATTTTTGTGTTAGCTAATGACAACTATTTGTGGCAGCCATCTTAAATATGGTTGACTCTAAAAGTTAACCAGTTGAACATCTGTTTCATTAAAATTTGTTAAGGGCAAGGACAAACAAACACAGACACGCACACAGGCAGAAACATAATCGCTTCATCTTCACTGACAGGTGATAATGATCCAAACACAAAATTCAGGACTTAAAGAAGGATTTAAGTAGTTTTTTTAAAAAAACATTGAATTTAAACTCTTTCCCTCATCTTTTCCTTGATTCTGATCAGAAGCAGACCCAGTAGATTCAGTTCAGAACCAAAAGCAGAACAGCTGTAATGTATGGAAGACGATTATTTAGCATGCAGGTTGCTCAAATGGATTCTGAAAGACACGAGAACGAACTGAAATGAATCGTTAGCACGGCGTGAACCATGTCAAGCAGAGCTAGAAGGAGGATATCTGCGAGTCGGTGGAAGCCGTTTGAACTCTACAGCTTACAGCACAGAACTGTGACCTCCACAGGGGCACATATGCAGAGACACCTAACACAGGAAAACATACTTATAGACTTAAGTTTTTCACTTTTTTTTCTCCCCCCCCTTTGTAAAACTCTAACACAGACACACACACACAGCACGAGAAGGCGGAGGATGAAGGTGTGAAAATGAGTGGGATGAAAAGGTTGTAATATGATGGGGGTTTCCACTACGCACTCAGCCACTATCTGTCCCATCACCTCAGCCTGCATGTTCACGGACAGTATGCGTCTTTGTCTTTTTATGTGTGTGTGTGTGTGTTTTCTTTAAAAAAAACATGTTTGACTTTATAGAGAAACATTACATCTCAACAGGCAGAAGAACCGAACGGCGATGTCAGAAACTGTAACCAACGTAAAAGCTGTTGGATGATGTTAAAAAGAATTCAGCAACATCCAAAACTTCACTGTCAGCGTCGCACATTTAGCTCAATGTTAGCTACAAATACAACCACAAAACAAGGTCGACTCAGTGACATCTCTGTAGACTCTTTAAACTAAACAGATGATTCTTAGCGTATGAATTTCAACCTTAACTGCTAACATTAGATTGAATTCATTCATCTACACTAGTCTGGATATCAGGTAATGTTGACAAGCCAAAAGGAAACATGAGTTTCATTTGTTCAGTGAACTGATCTGCACATTAAAGGACAATGTCAGAGTTAATTAAAACTTCTCCAGTGCAGGGTAAAAAGTTTAGGAGTTTTCTGTCTCAACCTAAACAGCAGCGAGTAAAACCCGAATCTGCTGTCCTGCATGTTCACAAGAACGTGCAACTTCGGTAGCATCAACCAGATGAAAAGCCATGCGACGTTGCTTGGCTGTGTGGAAGGTAACAAACTGGTCGGTTTTGTTTAGACTTCACAAACTCGTTAGCAAACGTCGCCTGTAGCGAGGAAGAACAGAATTCTTTGTTAGCCTAAAAAGATCTGCAATAAACCATGTTTCCTCACACCGAGTCAGAGTCCTATGAAGGCCTGTTCATAGTTAGATATCAGAGTGAGGCAAATGTCAACACTACACACACGATGGGGACCATCGATGCCAACTGTAGATTCACATCGACTCCACAGATAAAGGCAGTAGGTAGTGTTTCTATATTTGCGTATATGAAGATCCTTAGTGCAATTAAGCCATCATCAAAGGTGCTAACACAATACTTAATGAACCACTATACAAACTTTAATAAAATGTGCATTAAGTAATTATTGGACGTACGTCTATAACTGATCAACCCAATTCAAGATGGCTCCCATGGATACACCTAGATATAGTCTGAGCTCTAACAGACTGCACAGGACCGTTGTTTAAAATTGTGCCATTAAATATTTGGAGCTAACGCTGCCTATCTGGTACCAAAGTTTTTCATGAGCTACTGGACATATTTTAATTAACTTTTCAAGAAATAATTATTTTCTTGAAAGTTCCCTCTACAACTGTTTACTGTTTACCTCCTGAAGCCGGTCCAATTCAAGAAGGCCGCCACAATCAACCTTAGCAACGTTAAAATGGCTGTAACTCAGGTCATTTGACAGATATCGGGTTAAAATTTGGCACGCTAGTTGCTGAGAGTCATTGACAACACATGCTCCGAACGTGACATCTCACAATACTGCATGTTATTTTTAAGGTTTGACCAAAACGTTGATTTGCTCAAAAAGATGATCTCAGTTTAAAACTCGGGCGTGAAAGACAGTGGGTGATAAACATTCCTTCTAGGAATGCTAGGGCTTTAATTTAATGTTTGTTTGTTCTTTTTCCAAAATAGTCCAAACACAGACACAGTTAAAGACTTCCCTCATCTCGCAACAGCACCTACTTTGAGGTAAAAACAAAACTATGTTCATCTTTAGTTTCTGCCGTGCAGTCCTCGACTTTCTCTAAAGCAACAAGAAATTTATAGTTCGGCTCCAATATATTTTGGTGCCAAATATGTTCCTAATCTTTCAAGTAAAAATGTTTACGTAAATAAATTATGTTGAAGAGACTTTAGAGTGGAAAGGTGAGAATCCTGGGCCTCACACACACCTTCAACTCTGTCTGCACAGCGCTCCTTGGCTTTCTCCCTCATGATCTTGGGGATGAGTACATCCGTCTCCACATGCCTCAGGTGGACTTCCTCTAAAGAGGAGGGGGGGAAAGGGAAACATTAACCCACACATCAATAAACACCGCTGTTAACTGTTCAATAAGAGACAAACTTGGGCTCCGCTGTGTTGTTAATGTATCCATGCAGGTGCGATGCCCGACCAGTCTGAGCAAAATTAAATAGGGTAACTAAATGTAACCTTTTCAGGTCGACAGAGGCATTTTTAATCTATATATGTGTGCATTACGTTGCTACACCTAACTTCTAACAGGTATTATCATCCAGATAACGTTAGTGTAGCCACGAGCTGTTTACTTATTTATTGGCTAGCGACCTCGCTAACATGAAGATATGCTTATAAAGACACCGCGAAACACTTTGGAGATATTTAATGTTTAATACCTGTCTTTGTTGCCTCCATTATCGTGGAGCTTCTCAAAACATTACAAAACAGAGCCAATGTGACCTAGCTCGCTAACGTTCAAAAGACTTCCGCTGACGTAGAGGGGGAGGGGCCTGAAAAGACTACAAATCCCAGAGGCACACACGAGGACCCAACCGTCACCGTGTGTCACGTCGCTTACGTTACTAGTAATTAAATAAATAAATAACTAGGCAAAAACAGATATTTACAAACGTATTTAAATGTGAAAAATGCGATTCTTAAATTTAATTTAATAACTTTTATTTGTTTACTATATATTGTGTATTTAGATAAACCCCTCAATGCAGCACAACACAAGATGTCATATTTGCGGCAAATAAATAATATGTTTATACACAACTTTAACTATTGTTAAGACTAACTAAGTGTGGAATCAACTTGTTAAATCACATTATGAAGTTGTTATTCATGGGGAGCTCCTGATAGTGGGTCTCTCTTTTACTATCTTTAATTAAACCTTTTCTAGCCTATAGGATTAACTTCTGGAGTCAACCCAATTCGAGATGATTTTAAAAAACACAAAAAGTGCTAAAACTTAGTCAGTTTTACAGTTATTCAACTAAGAGTACTAACAGATTGCGCAAGATATTTTTATGTCAACAGTGTATGTGTGTTAGCAAAATATCTAATGTACCACTAAATGGATTTTATGAAACTTTCATAAAATAATCATTGGCTGTATCTTTACAACCAATTATAATTTGGAGTTAATCTAATTCAAGATGCCAGCTACAGCTAATCAATAATACTCTACACAAAATGGCTATAACTCAGTCCATCCATCCATTCATCCATCCGTCCATCCATCCATCCATCCGTCCATCCAACCAACCCAGACCTCGAATATAAAACACAAAGAAAACACAAAACATGTTTGTTTTTGTTTTTTAATAAGTAAAAATCAGCATTGACTTTTTTGAGCACAAATAATTTATTTTTAATAAATACATTTTAGTTTAAGCCAAAGTTTAACTGTGTTTTTGGCTGTGGGTGTTTTGTTTGTTTGTTTGTTTTTACCTGAAGCAGCCAGACTACATTTAACTTATCCTTTTTTTTGTTTTTACCAACAGCGACATTTACCAGCTCCTCGTGGGTTATCCCAAGGCATTTCCAGGCCAGAGAGGATACATAATCCCTCTAATGCAGGGGTAGGCAACCCTGGTCCTTAACCACTGAATCATGTGTGTTGGAGCAGGGAAAGAAGTAACACATGCATGATAGTGGCTCTCAAGGACCAGGGTTGCCTACCCCTGCTCTAGTGAGCTCTGGGTCTTCCCCGAGGTCTCTTTCTGTGGGATATGCCAGAAAAACTCAAAAAATGAGGCCTCCAGGAGGCATCCTAATCAGATGCCTGAACCACCTCAACTGACTCATTTTGATGCAAAGGAGCAGCGGCTCTTCGAGCTCCCTCTAGATAAAGGAGCTCCTTGCCTTATTTCGAAGGCTGAGCCCAGCCACCCTATGAAGGAAGCTCATTGCAGCAGCTTGTATCCGGGATCTCGTTCTCATGATCCAAGCCTCATGATCTTAGGTGAGGGTTGGAATATAGATGGACCAGTAAATCAAGAGCTTTGCCTTCGGCTCAACTCTTTCTTTACTACGACTGATCGAAGCAACGCCCTCATTACTGCAGACGAGGCCCCAATCCGTCCATCCATCTCCTGCTCCATCCTACCATCACTCATGAACAAGACTCCCAGATACTCATTCCTAGCCTGGAGGGAGCATTCTACTCGTTTTTAGTTGAGAACCATAGCCTCAGACTTAGAGGAGCTGACTCTCACTAACTCAGTCAAATTTACAGATATTGAGCAACACACTCTGAGCATGACATCTTGGGATTTTGCAGTTGCATATAATGTTATTTTCAAAGTTTGACCAAAATGGCTACAACTGTCATTTCTCAACATAAGATAATCTTAGTCTCAAATTCTGCTTTGAAAAGCAGCCAGTGATATGCATTCCTTCTAAGGCCTTCAGTTTTATCTGGTAATAGCCAATAAAAAATGACTGCATCACACATTTTTATTTATAAAAGTTATCATTCGGTCATGAAAAGTCATATATGTCAGGATTTGGGTTTTGTTTGAGTTATTCTTTAAGTTTCTTTCGTATTGGATTTGTTGTCTTCATGTTTAGTTTTGTCTTTGTTAGTGTGAAAATTGGTGCACAGTTCAAAGAAATCTGTTCTTTGGCTCACAAGGTGAAAATGCAGCAAAATCCTCCTGAAAGAAAGTCGACCTCCAGCCACAAAGGATCAGACCCTAAACCACAGACTGCATGCAGAGTTCAGCGAACCTGACCACAGTCAGCTGTGTGTCTGGATCCCATGTACAGCACCTCCACCTGTTCAATCAAAGAGACAGGTACACACACTGAAGCACAAGACAGTCTTCACACATTATGTTCTATAGGCTACATTAAGAAACAGGTGTAAACTATCCACCTCCACATTCAAACCACACACACACCTTGCACCTGGTGTGCCCTGACAACTCACACACTCACACACACCACCACCTCCATCACCAGAGGCGAAGTAGTGAATCTGTGAGTTGTCTGCCCGAAGCTTTCACAGCTCGCTGACCTTACACTGCTGAACTTGCCGTTCTCCTCTGTGGAGGAAGGGGTTCCTTTTATCTGCGAATCAAAGGGCAGAAAGAGCAAAAGGATGATTTCTAAGAGCAGAAAACAAAGACTTTTTTTTAAAAAAAACAGACCACAAGTCATCTCTTGTATGCACTTTTGTTATTCGCACGAGACTCAGACACATACACGTGTGTCTCTTCAGGTTCAGTCAGCAAACTCTTCTGCATGCCTCCTCACACCAGGTGGGCGCCTACAGATCAAGATCTCTCTCTCTTAAAAAAGAAGCAGAATCAGAACCTTTATTAACATGTCACATTCTGTCAATAAGACACAATTACAGAAATGGATTGATCATAAAAAAACACCTAGCCTTCCTTTCTTGTAGGAACGCATTGTCACAGCTCCATCTGTTCCTGCCACGCCTCTTGCCACAGTCACATAACTTTCCACAGTTCCACAGTTCTAGTCACGCCCATGTTGCCATGCCCACACAATTAGCCTCATCTGTTTCACCTGTTCCTGTCTCTTTAAATACCCACAGCTCACACACCTCAGTGCCAGATTATTGAAAGCCACCAAGCAAGTAGATGTCCAGCGTACTCCTCTCGTCCATGCCTGATCTTGACCTTTGCCTGTCCCTCGACCATCGTCTCTTGCCTGATTCTGCTCTGGACTCTGATCTCCCGTTACCGACCTTGCTTCGTACACCTGGACCTCGCTTTTTGGATTCTCCCCGTCTGGATTTGGCTTCGGAACTCTGACCTACCGGTAACGACCTCACGCCTGGACTTGGACTTTCCCTCTCGCCTCAGCCCCTTTCAGACCTGCCGGTCTGCAACGCAAAACCCAGCTAGAGTGGACTTACCAGTTCCGGTTCTGCCACTAGCCGATCACGTGAGTGAGTCGATCAAAGACTTTGAGCTTACTTCCAATCTCCTGGCAATAAAATCCTTAAAACTTTGTTGTGTCGCTGTGAGTTTGAGTTCTGCCAAGCCTCGCCTTGTCACACATAGCATTTGCCGCCTTTCATGCCAGAGTTTTAGACCCTGTTTACGCGTAAACAATCTTCTGCAAAGGTTATCCATTTTCTGATGCTGATTGTGAAAACTTTGAACGTGCACACGGCAGCGTTGCAATCTCATTTACTGTTAGACAAGATCACAAAAAACATGTTGAATCCTCTTTAGTCTCCATGCCAGGTCACTAGCAGGCACTGTGATTTTTGTACCCTATCTCAGCAACACGCATGCAACCACTCCCGTCCTCGGCATTAAAACAAATACAGGGAATGTGAGAGATGTGTCTCCGCCGACCCAAGAGATGGTGTAACACATGTTCTGTGTCAGAAGCTCTGAACTGAAAAGTTTGAGCAGCACAAACGGCATCCCCCATTTTTACTGTTATTCATCTATTCGCACAAGACCGAAAAAAAACTATTCACTGCAGCAGGTGCATGATTTCACACAGGTGTGTTTTCCAAAAACATCCACTCTGAGCTTTTCTTATTCTGAGAAAGGCCGAAGTTTTAGCTGTTTGTCAAACCTTGTAAATAACATTATGCACAACCTCATGTGATACTGTGAGATCTGACAAGATGTCATAGTGCTCAGAGAATCTGAGGATATTCTGTGTTACTACCACATCAGATTTTAGCTCAATATCTGAGTTATAGATATTTTTGTGCTTGAGGTTGATTTGCTCTGGCAGCCATCTTGAATTAGGTTGACTGTCAGTGAACCAGCTTTAGATGTGCATTCATTAATTAGTTTCTAAGAGTTTCAATAAAATCTGTCCAGCCGTTCATCAGCTGTTTTGTTAACAGAGAAACGGGGTTAATGCCAACAGTTAATGACGAAGTTTAAGGAAAATGATCACACCATGTAGTGCTCGGAGTATCTGTTGGGGACGATTCTTAACTACCACCACACCAAATGTCAGCTCAATACCTCTAAAATTAGCTGTGGTATAGCCAATGTTGTGTTGTCTGTTGTCAGTTAGCTGTGGCAGCCATCTTGAAGTTAATCAGTTGTAGATGTAGCTCCAGTGATTATGTTCCAAGAGTTTCATTGAAATCTAAAGAGTGGTTTCATGAGCAATTTTGCAAAGACAACAGACTCAGTTGACTCCAATAGTTATTGTCAAAGTTTTAAAACAGATCCTGAGTGATCAGATTTTGCTCAGAGGATGTGTTGGGGAATTACTCTCAGCTCTACCACACCAAACTCTGGAGATAGTTAACTTGACCACTCCCAATTACAAGATTATACCAACATGCAGATCAAGAATAACTTGAATAAATTTGATAATGTGTTGTAATATTTATTCTCGATCTAAATTCATTTTGTTGTATGAGTGCATTTTAGAGTTCACTTTACAGTGGAAAGAGCTCACTACCCCAGGTAGTATTCTGGCTGATATGGCAGGGGCATGGGCTCCCAACACTGATTCAATATTACCCCAACAGCAGGGGCCCATGAACCTGGCAGAAGGAGGTTAGCAAAGTTAAACCTTCTTACATCATGCCTCACTGCTCTGGGCCAACCACCAGCTCCTCCAACTGTCCACTGATGGCCTCAAAACAAGACCAGAGAGCATTTGTCAGGCCCCACAAACCCCCATTTTTATCTGTGATTTATCTGTCAAATATAACTCAAGTGCAGTCATAGAAAAAACACACTTGATGCACTGACAACAATAGAGAAAAACACAGCAAGAAGAAAACTTCAACTTTTATTACAATAAAAAGAGCTAAAGAAACTGCTTTGTCTGCCAAAATAAAATGAGAATGCCGAGAGCTGAAGGAGTTTCCTGTAAAATGCTGAAGAAGCTGAAAGTGAACTCTAAAAGCTAAGAGGCCAAACACATGCTGAACACTAAAAAAGCTAAATGCTAGCTAAAAGTAGCAAAACAGCTGAAAGCTAAAAATAATCAAAAGGCTAGCAGAAAACCTAAATGTTTCAAAAGGCTAGCTAAAGGCTTAATTAGCAAAAGGGTAGCTAAAAGCAAAAAATCACAAAATGCTAGCATAAAGCTAAAAGTAGCAGAACAGTAGTTAGAAGGGTAAAGGAGCAGAAGAAGACAAAAGTAGGGCAAAGTATGCTGAAGCACATTTCAAAGAGAACAATTTTTTTGAAGGAACTAAAAAGTTTCAATGTATTGCTAAGAGGGAAAATTTGTAAATAAAGTTAAATAATTTGAAAAATATGAGAGTTACAAAAACCAGATGTTACAGCCCCCATCTACTGATTAAACTGAACATTTATGAAATCCTAAAATAGCATTGAGTATGCAGAAGTAGTTAGACTGCAAAAAGGTCCAAAAAATACAACACAGGAAAACAAAAATGTGCATGCTTAACCAACATTCACACAATAACTTCTAAGTTTTTCTGCTTTAGAAACTTTAGGCATTTGTTGATTTGCTTTACATAATGCAAAGCACATATTGTGTGTAGACTGTGTGTCCACCTGAGGATGTACTTCATTGTCCGCCCTGCTGCTTCCCTTCCCACTCCGTCATATTCGGTGACTTTGGAGACATGGCTCAGCCGGCAGATGGGGTGCAGAGATGAGATTTTAGAGAGTCTTTAGGTCCCAGCCACGGGGATCCTCTTCAGGGTCGATGGAGAGCAGATAATCCAAGGGTTTCGGTGAGGGGATTACAAACCTACAAGCAGACCTCTGCTGTGGGGCACCTTCTGCAAATCACCTCTGTGACATTTGGCAGTGACGAGAGTTGTCAGAGTCAATGAAGTCAAAATGTCAGAATGGGTCGCATCTCGACAGCTACACCTTTTTACCGGTAGCTGCTGGTGGGTGCCAGCTTTTTTTTTTTTTTTTTTTTTTTTGGGGGGGGGGACTTTTGGTCCGAGAGATATCTTTGCTGAAGCAGAAATGGAGATGAGGATATAGGTTGTGTCATTGACTTTTCTGGATCCAAAGCTCTAATGTAAGACGGGAGGTGAACAGCAAATGAAACATTACTCCCAACTCATTTAACGTAACAGGAGTTCTTTCAGGCAAGCTGCTCAAGCAAAAACCATCATCCCATTAAAAAAGCACAATACCTAGTATGGAAAATCACACAAGACAAACAACGATGACAAACTCTGAATGAATAGAACAACAAAACAACAAATGACTGACCAGCGTGAAGCAACTATCCATGTGAAGCAGGAAGTTAAATTCAGGAACTTGTACAAAGAAATGTTATGACATTTGTAACACTCAGAGTAGATGTTGTGAATAATTCTTGAGTACAACCACATCAAATTTTAGCTCAACATCTGTAGACATGACTGAATTATAGGCATTTTAGAAACAAAGAACATAAATATAGAGAACACAGAAAAACTGTTCTGGTATTTTCCTTCCCAGCAATTTACATCTTTTCATCTTCTCTACTTTTTGCTCATATGTATTTTTTTACAGTTACTATAGAAGTAAATGCAGTCATTTTTGATTGCATTATTTACTTTCTTTAAATTAATTCAGACAATTATATTTGAACTACTCGGACAGTGCCTTTTTTTTGCTTCCCTCTGGCTCTTGCTTTGTTGGCACGCCCCAAGTAATGTCAGGATGCATTTTCTCTGAAGCAAGTGAAGGGGTCTGCCACTGTGCTGCAATCTGCACCCGCTTCTCAGGCAGGCTAAACCCTTTGACACCACAGTTTTTAATTAAAATTACATTAAGAGTAATCAACCAGAAGAGTTTGGGGATGGAGGTCAGAGGCATCGGGGGAGGGGCAGGTGAGCAGGGGAGAGGCGTTGGATTGATGACACCAGTTGTCTCTGCTGTCAGCCCTGTAAAGAACTGCTCTTATGTTTATTAGGGTTTTTTTTTTCTTTTAAGTGATGATAAGGTTTATCACCCGCTGCTAAAGGTGAAAGGGCAATTCTGCTTTTGCCAATGCCTGTGTGGGTGTGTGCAGGCAGGTGTTTGTTTGTCTGTACTGCAAAAAATCTAAAATCTCATGAACCACTGGATGGATTTTAATGAAACCTTCAGAAAGTAGTCACTGAATATACATTTACAACTGATTAAGTTTTGGAATCAACCCAATTCAAGATGTTTGCTAAAACTAATAAACATTAGCCAACAAGAAATGTTTTTAACAGTTTTACAGATATTGAGCTAAAATTTGGTGTGGTCGCAGCTTAGATTGAGTCCCAACATACATGGTCTGTAATTCTCTTGTTTTTCATTTTAATATGATCTCTAATTAAAAATCTGTCATGAAAAGGAAATATGCAGTTCTTCAAGTAAGGATTGCTTAGCTTCAATCCTAGATTGCTTTTAATTTTACAAAAATTTATAAACAAAAGAGTCATAACCAATAGATTTTAAAGCAACCTCAAATTTCTTTTTTGTTGTTATTGTTTTGCACAACTGAACATGAAGTATAAAAAAGATCCAAAAGCTCCATCTAGTCGTATTAAGCTTCAATAGTTATTCCAACAATGTGTTTTTAAAATTAAGTTGCTAAAAGATTTTTTTTTATATATATATTTTTTTTTTTGTTAAGAAGGGACTCATCTGGATTTCTCGCTGCATCCGTAAAGGGAAGAGCAAATGTTAATATGAGTTCCTTTTTCCCAGAAAAGGAGAGGGCTGTAGAGAGGAGGGTACAAAGACCCTATTCGTTCTCACTTGAGGGGCTCTCGCCAAGATAATTATAAGCTTTATGAAAGTACGCAGCCAGAAAAAAAAAGTGGAAGAAACCCACCGAAAGAATGGATAGACAGGAGAAGAAAATTACTTTTCCCCTCTTGCTTTCGCTTTCTGCCCCCTTTAACAAGGGAGGAGACGGCAACGGATGGAAGAGGCCTTCTTCAGGAGGCATCCTGTGTTTTTTTTTTTTTCGGGGCAGTAAAGAGGAATGAGGGACTGCCCTTCTTGTGTTTCTTCAACTCATTAAGGCAGAACACCTATGACCGCGGCACAATGACCAAGTTTCCTCTCATTACATTCCTCTCAAAAATAAAAGAAAAAAGGAAGCAACAAAAAAAAGGAAGACCACAGCATTTGAATAGGAGTTTGATATAGAATGCACTAACACTAAACAACACCAAAGAGAACATCTTGTCTTTTGATCAAGTTCTTTCTCCATCTCTCCTGCCTTTTCCTTGTTCTTTTTTGCTCGAATATCATCCTCTCTAGGCTCCTGCGCCCGTATTGCCTACACTGCGCCGAGCGCCTGAATGCGGTTGATTATCTAAAAGGAAAAGTTTGTACCTGTTGAAAAGCTATCCTTGCTTTCTTGGCTTGTTAATGCCAACAAAAAGCAGCCACAGCAGATGGTCAGAGGACACCACATGCTGCGGAGAGCCTTTCAGACATGTCCCTAATAAGAATGCAGCGGTGAGAGCTCCTCTGAATGCACGCAGGGGCGAGGAAGATAAGGGAGGAGAAAAGAAAAGAAAGGGGAAAAAACATCTTTTTACCTCTCCATCTATAATTACTCCAAATGAAGAATAGGCTGAAAAAAATAGCCGGGGAGACTTTCCATTATGATGGGGAAAAAAAGCCTGTCAAGTAGAGAAGGCAAAGCACAAGATCGATAGTTTTTTAATGGATGAGAAGAAAGAAGTTTTTGTAACATCTCAGAAGTAACCACGTATTTGCTTCTGTGCATGAGTGCATGGATGCTCAACTAAAACCACATTTGTGGTTTCTAAATGCACAAAAAGCACAGTCTATACATGCATGTGTATAGATTGCTCTCGGGTTGTTGCTCAATCTGGCCTGTAGTCAAGATGCTTCCCTCTGAATCCTTGTTTTTTTTTGCCTCTACTTCTTTGTTTGCTTTCACAAAATGGAATATCTGCTTTTAAACAATCTTTATTTTACTTAAAAAAAAAAATCTAAATGAGTTCTATACATAAGGGCAGCCTAATCCCTCCTGTTTGTGTGTTGGACTGACAGTCATGTGAAAGCTGCCCTGAAGAGGAACTATCATCTTGTGCTGTAAAAAGCTGGTAAATGTTTTCACACTTTCACAGGGAGAGTCGTGTGTTGCTAAACCTCTGGGTGAGGTCAAGCTTGGCCTAGAGCATTCATCTTGTCATCGGGCCCTTCACACCTTAAAATAATACAGAAATTTACACAGCAGCGACACACTCTCTCTGCAGGCTCAGAGGGTCACACCGAGCTGAACCATGGAGATGGTGCGACAAGGGTCAGTCCAAAATACAGCATATCCATACAAAACAAACCTCTAATTGAATGCTTTGAGCTTTATTTATTTAATTTTTTTTGACTGCAAAAATCACTTAACATTTTGGTGAAGTCTCTGTTACAGTCACGCTCTGACTCGAAAAGGCAGAAGAGATAAAAAGCGAGAAACTAATTGTGAATAAGCAGAATAATTTGACAAAAAATGTCTACTATTTAACAAAAAAGGCTTTCATACATGCCATAAAACATACAAGCACAATGAATACAACAACGAATAAGACGTCATTGCTATTTTTTTCATATAACATGAATCAAAAGGTACTCATTGGAAAGTATGAAATAAACAAAAAACTAGAAGCACTCGGAGAACAGAAACGTCCACCAAGACAAAACATCACAAAAAAATAGTCAGATCCAGAATGTAATCTTGTGGTGAGGGTGGTTTTTCTGGGGTTTGTGTGTCAGTGCTTGTGAGTACTTCCTGGTAGGCGTGGCCAGACAACTGATTGACGTCTCGTCAACTCTCCCTCCTCACCTGTAAGTGATCTGACTAATGGCAAGGACAGGTGGATTTAAGGCGGTGGCAGAGACCAGACCAGCGCTGGAGCATTACCTGCTTGTGGTAAAGTCGCTGAGCCTCTGTACAAGAAAGCTTTTTGTTATCCCGAGTTTGATTAACTCTGTCTCGCTTTTGTGCCTCAGGAATTACCTTCTGCCCCGTGGATCCAGTCTGGTTTTCGTTTTTCCTGAGACCTCTGCTAACGCTCATACTACCTGCCTCCCGTGCCTGTCTGTCTGCTTCACAATATCATCTGGAAGGAATACTCACCACTGGAAGGATACTCACCCTGGAACCCGAACCCACCACTGCTTGCTTCTCCAAGTGTTGGACTCGCTGCCCTGTCGTAAGAACTTTAAGTACAAACCATCACTTACCATTCGGAAGTTCCTCGCGTCTCCCTTCGCCATACTTACCGTGTCCTTCGCTCTTTCAGATCCCGACGTTCATCCTGTAGATATTTCACCTGCACTGTAAATAAATCACTTACCTAAACACTCCTGGTTTCCTGTGTCTGTCTGCTGCTGGACTGCTCAATAAATATTCTCTGGGTTATGACAAATCTAGATCACCACCAAAATTTGATCAATTGTTTCCCGTGACAACCCTAACGTTTTCTGAAAATTTCATCAAAATTATTAGTTTTTTGGTAATCTTGCAAACAAACAAACAAATCAACACTACCAAAACCTTCACGTCCTTGCTGGGAGTAAAAAGATTATCCTGAACTGTATCAATGGTGCCGTTTGACTGAGTTTACGCCAGTAATTTTCCAGATATTGTATATTGATATGCAATTCTGAAATGTGGGTACGCACTCAATGTAAACAAGGCACTTGGCTGAATCTGTCAAAAAATCCCATGAAAGCTTGAGTCACATCACAGGCCTGCGTTAGTCTATGTAGGAGAACATATATGGCAGAATCGGACAAGTAAAGAATCTTGGAGAAGATGTTTAGATGGTAACAAAAAGTAAATCTGCTGCTAAACGCAAATGAAGAAAGAGATAAAAGAAAAGGGAAGACAATGTCAAAAATAAATATTAATGATCAAGCAGGGCATGGGAGTGCCATAAAGACAGAGCTCAGCGTTCACGAAACTTTTTACAGACCAGTAAGTTTACCATTCCAAGCTAGCCTATTTTTTTATCTGCGTACTTTACTCAAGAAATGTGAGATTAAATTAATACCTATACATCAAAATGTTGAACATCTCAATCCCAAACAGCTCTGGACGTTGCCTTTGTTGACCTAATTTTGGTTACTTTGGCTGCTCCCATAGGTAGACAAATGCAGGTAGGTGGCAGCCATTCACAAATTTTGAACTTAGGGACGCATTTACCACTGATAAGAGAAAATATAGTGTGGATTTTGTTTCTTACTATGTATATATTTTTGACTGACCTTTGTGACTTGGCAGAAAGTAACTTTAAAATAAGATGGCTTGACTACATAAAACGAGGCGGATTGCTTCTGCTTTAAATTTCTGTTTGTGACAGAGCAAAGAGCTGTCTGAGAGCATCAGAAATGCTCAAACAGTTAAAGAGGTTGCAAAGCATCACCTTTTTAGATCGCTGTAAGAAGCCTTTTCAAGAGTTTCCTATGTCAGCAGCGGGTTTCAGAGTTAAAACTGAGAAGATAGTTTCAGTGTGGTGCTAAGATGAAACTCAAAGTATGTTAAGTTTGGTGCAGATTTCACACCCGTGCACTTATCATGCGCACAAATACTCAAATTCATACAACTCTGCAAGGATCCTGGTGACCCTAAATGGACATATCATACTCAGCTCCACGCAACCCCGCAAATTCCAACTTGGAAAGTTGGACATTCCTCACCAACACGGGACTCAAAATCCAATATGGCTGCCTCACATATGAGAAGCTGCGAAATCTGGAGCGCTGCTTAGTTTATATGTCATTAAATCAGTTACAGAGATTTTACTCCCTCTAACAGGAGACATATCTCTACCAAGAAAAAAAAATTAATGCAACAAAATATATTATTGGCTTCAACAGTTATTGAGTTCAGCTGTTAGCAAATTCTTCTCATTTTCCAGTTTCAACTTAACCACGGTTGAATTGGGCGTGACATTACTGGATCCGTGTAGCATAGCATTAAGTTTTCACTTGAAACAAAAACAACAAGTATATTTTTTTAAAAACGCTTTCCAAAATAATAGTAAAAAAATGTTTCTGATGTCAGTGTGGACAGAAGATTTGAACCTTTTCAGAAATAATGATGTAGCATCTTATTTCACCCATGCCTGTCATTTAGAGCTTTAGAAACCCAAACAAACATGGAGCCGTTTAACCAATTTTTTTCTGTCTCAGTTTATTTTAACACTGTCGCAGTAAAGCTTTGATTGTGTACTGAGAAGGTTCATAACTGAGAGAAAAATGTAAACGGCATGGAAAGAAAAAGACAAGTTTCAGAAACCTTTAGCCAAGCTAAGCAAGTTCTTTCTTTGTATTTTGATATGTTGCTAATGTGGAGATTCTCGTCACACAGTGGCTGGACATGGGTGTTTTCATTTTTCTTTGATTGTGGATGAAGAATACAAATGTCAGCTTAAAAACCATTCAGAGCAGTGTAGGCGGGCATAATGGTTATAATGCTATCCAATTGCAACATCAGCAGGCACTTGGATAGCATTTTACAGCGTATTAAAAGCAGCACTTCTTCTCGTGGTGCCTAATTTGCTAAGCTCCTTTGTCACCAGCAGAATATGAATGGATTATTTTGAGGCTTTTATTTACTGGGATGCTGTTTGAGAAGGTGACTACTCCCACTGAAGGTTTGAGAGCAATTGGCAGTGTTTTTGCAGGATCACATTGTGTAAGTCTATAATAAATTACCAAAATGGTAAATAAAAAACCCTAACAATATGCAAATCAGGACCCAGTTTATCTTCATAGCCTCAGTGCATCAACACTGTGCGTGTGTGTGTGTGTGTTACACACGGGACGAGAGTGGGGGTACGAGAGAGCACAGGCCTCACACAGGGCGCTAAAATATACAGTGAGAAAAACTGTGCGAACGTGACAGCTGAACAATAGGAAGGATTGTGGTGTGTGTGAAGGAGTTGTAGGGTTTTTTTTTCAGGCAATAATTTATTTTCATAATCAGTATTGGTATATTTTCTTTAAAACACAAATATGTAATCCTAACTAAAGAAAGATGTTTTGTGAAATGTTTTTCACAGGGTTTCTAACTTTGAGTAAGGAGGCTTTTTTTTTCATCTTTGCGTTATTTTTAAACCAGTTTCAAACTCACACATGGTTGAGGAAAAGGCTAATATTTAAAGCCTTTAAAATACTGCATAAGATCTCACACACTGCAGCCTTTTGGGGGTTATCCCCCCCCCCCTTCGTCTGCAGATTGATTAAATCCCACAAACACTGTAGTAAACATACACACGCCACACACAAACAGAGCGCAGGGAGCATCGAAGCAGCCTCTCAATTATGAACCTCTCCTCAGTGCTTTCGACACCTCATGTTTCTCTGGTGATGACTAGATTAACACGCTGATTAAGATGCACTTAACCCCATAAACAGCAGTTCCTCCCGTTCACATACCGTCAACAAAGCGAATTAAAGCAAGACTGAACCTCAATTATGACTGACAAAGGCCAAACAATGTCAGGAGTGGTGGTTTGGGGACAAGAGGGGAAATCGGTGTCACTTTAGGCTCTATTATAACCAAAGACTTTAGTCGAAACATCACTTTACCATGATGTGATTTTGATTTGGGCAATAGGGGCCAAATTTTAATCATTTATAGCTATAAATGGTTTGAGAAAATGAAGAATAACTGCACAAAATGGGTCAAAATCAAAACACTGCTAGTCCTTATGCACATTTAAATATTTAATCACTTGCATTGTGTTTTAATCAGTTTTATTAACAATGTTACACAGGATTTTATAAAGTTTTAGCAGTTTCTATACAGTCAGAAAATTGGGGTTTAAGAACTTTTTTATTTTTTATTTTTTTTCATTTTTAGCTCAGATCTTAGGTATGTTTTCTGCCTAAATCCAAATTTTGAATATGTCAAAAAGATCAACTGGAAATCATCCAAACATAATTACATCTGTTTACCTGCTAAGTTCTGATCTTTTTGTTGTGATAAACAACAAGTCTCAGAGACCGCTGCCTTTCTAAAGTCGTTCCCAATTCATAAAGGCGTTTTTACTTCAAAGCTTCTGAGCAAAGCAGATTAATTAAGTCTCAGGCTTATACCTCTGAACCATAAAGAGCTAGCAAATTACCTCGGGGTGGGAAATGATTACAACCATGGAAAACAATAAATCAATCAATGAATCAAATGAAGCCTGTGTGCCGTCACTGGCTTTTCGCTCCTGCACTCAGTCATCTGTGGAATAACAATGCGAAAGAAGGGGATTATAGTTAAATTGTTAATCATAATGTGATACCACAGTCAGCAGATTCCCCATATAAGAAAAAGATGATCAGGGTCCTGCCTGTCTGCTGCCAGAGACGACATAATGCAGAAAAATTCTTTCCACTCGACTGGAGCAAAGGAGGCGGTTCTAAACAAAACAAAGAGACTGTGGTTTTTTTTATTGTTGTTATTTTTTCTTATTGGTTATTATTGCGCTTGTAGATACACTGAATCTACAATCCTAAATCACACATGAAAAATTGTTTGGTCAGCTGACCCTTTGTCTTATATTTTTCTTAAAGAAATTTCGATCAGAGGCAAAAAGGGTCCAGTTGTTATTAGCAGAAAATCCAAAACTTAAGGTCTCTGTGATGGCAGAGTCCTTTACAGTACTTCACAAGAGGGTTAAAATATGTTCAGTGGTTCATGAGATATTTTGCTAATTTTGCTAACAGAACGCCTTTTATGGTAGCAGGTGATATTTTTTCAAGTGAGAACAACGTAAACAAAACCCATACTTTGACAAAGTGTAATGAAACAAACTGTGTTTTACATTGCAGGTGTTGATTAACAAACAACTTACCTTAATTACTTCACACCTTTATGCATATTTAGATGGTAAGTTTAGCCTTCTAATTGTTGCTACAGCCTAATTCCTGTCTTAATGACGTAACGTCCCTGATTTATTTTGCGGGCGATCGCTCTCAGTCATCAGAGATCCACTGGCAGGCCTGAGCTGGGTGCTATGTGCCCTTTTTGGGTTTGAGTTTCTTGGTTGAAAGCTGGCCACCCATAAACTGTAAAACAAGCGCTCATCTGGATCTCTGCGTTCAGCCTGACACAAGAACAAGACATTTCAGGAGCCTGTTGGCATCACTTATTATCACTTGTCGCACGGCCTCAAATACGTCCCTGTCTTTGTGGATAAGTTGAATCCTACCAAGTCAACAGCTCCTGACTGTGACCTGAGTTCAAACTGTGGCTGCTTTGTGGAGCTGCTAATGCTGGCAGATTGGTGGGCAACAATTCTTTAACAGTACAGATTGGGTGATAAAAGTGAGGGAGAGCTCTGAACGGGCCTCGACTGGCAGTGGTCTGAGACTTTGAGAAGTTCTCGTCAGATGAGTGATCCAGGAAGTCATGGGTCTTGGCTGGGTGAATCTTCTGTGGAGATGAGTCTCTCGTGTGAAGTTGTGATTGGGGTGAATTAGTTGGGATAGACACTTAATCATCACTGACATGTCCTAGATAGAAAGAATATATTTACAGGGAGAAGAGATGTTGGAAGTTGCTGTGTCTTTATGACTTCCTCTCGAACAACCGTGCAGGAACAGAGCTTTTGTACTATCACCATGTAGAGGTTTCAGCTCTCTTTCAATGGTGACAACGGGTTTCTTTTGAATTATTATTTAAGAAAAAAAAAACGAAAAAAAAACTCAAGTCTGGTAACAAACAATGTTTTAAACACAGTGTGTCACATAACCTGTCTGCACCCCTTAAGTTAACTTCTCTTGGACAGATCATTTCCTGAAGGAGACTTCCTTAATCTTAATGGGACTAACTGAAGACTCGGCCTTAAATAAATAGGAACCTCATCCTGTATTTGGAAAGAGATATTCCGAGAGATAGCCTTCCAATATAAAGCCATGCAAACAGAATCTCATTAGCAAATGCAAATGAGAAAACACCCAATCTTCACAGAGAGGCAGAAGTGTATCTCCATAGGATAGCTGGAACATGACAGTCCCCCAACCGCCCCCACGCTGAGCACCAAATGTGATGGTCCGCTCCTGCTGCTACTCTTAACAGGATCTAGGACGAAACCATAAATGTAAGCGAGGGGGTAGAGGGGGGAGTGGGTCAACGGGGGCCCTCACCTTTTGCATTTAGGGGCCCTAAACTGTAAATGCACACCTCGGTTGCTGTTGAAGTATGCCAGGAGAAACGTTAAAGGGTTCTAATGTTAAATGTTAACCTTCCTTCGTGCACCTCTTTTACAGATCAGATCATTACACATGTCTCTACCCATAGCGAATAGTTCTATGTTGTTGGGTTTTTTTTCATCAGTCTGTGAGACAAAAAGAACTTCTGCGAGTTTACAAATGCATTTAAACACAAAAGTTTTACTTCTGGCAGGGAAAACTTTATGCAGTGGTATCTAATTAGCATAAGGGTTTAAAAGATGAGTTGTAAAACATTCTAATTAGGGAGACTTAATCCAAGTTGAACTCCTTCTATATACAATAAGTTGTGCCACATACTTGCAGAACATATTTCTGCGTAACTATATGATCTGCGCTAACAGCTGGTCATGTGTTGGAGGCAAAAAAAAGTGGGATCTCATTCAGGCAGAGTGAAAATGATTTTGTAGGTTTGTTGAAAGAGAGGCTATTCGCGACGTGAGAAAGGCAAACTCTTCAAGCCAATCTCTCCTCGGAGGGCGTGACTGTCGTGACATCACAAGCTGCGTTGAGCACGGCTTCCTGGCGGGGCTCCAGACCAACAGACCTTCTGCTGCCGGTGGGGTGGCGGTGGCCTAGGGCAAGGCCCCAATGGCCAGGTCACCAGCTTTTTCCTCCTGCCTGGCACCAGCACTGCAGGGTGGGGGGTGACCGGCAGGATGGCAAGATGTCAGAAGCAGCAGAAACGGCCCTTTAGACGTGTTAAAAAGCAGGCACAGCTAGAGGAAGCTGCTCATTGAGCACTGCAAGGACAGGGTGAAGCCATTCAACGGACTGTCCAATAAACATGAAACAGCCACGCAGTGTTGTGTGGGCCAGTAAAATGATCTAAATAACAGAGAAAATGTTTTTTTATTATTCATACTTAACCTGTTGAGCAGCATGAAGAGCAGAAAAACAATGCAAATAATAAAACTGGCAAAATATACTTAAAGCCAGGGCTCAGATCTTTTGAATTGAGGTTCTGTGGAAAGGTTATGAATGATTAATATCTTACCTGTTGTAGACAACTTATTAAAAGACTTTATTTTGAAAAAAAAAAAAATCTGAGCAAATTGACCAGCTAGCAGCTAGTCCAAGCAATCCCAAGACCAAAGTGAACTGCTGACGTTTAAACCGACTCCAACCTCAAATAAATAGTACTAGTTCACTCCATCACAGTGTTGTAGAACTTTATATTGCCAATAACACCATTACTTATTTACTTACAAATAATTCTATGGTTATTTGTGAATGCCAGAAGCAGCTAGCTGTAGCTATTCTGCTGCGGCCTGGGGCAGTTCTGGCTTCAGTATCATAATATTTCTGCAGGAGTAAACATGTAATGCGAAACAGACCATACTGTAAGGATTTAAAAATCGCTCGCATGAACTACTGTGAAATTTTTGAGATTGGTGCTGCTTTAAGATGGCAGTAACTCACTTTGGAACTCGCTCAGAACTGAATGACGACCTAACGGCTAGTCACACCAAGTCCGATCCCAGAGTACATTTTTATACTTTTTAAACAACCTCAGACTCAAACATATGTGATGGCAGTTCATGCAGGCACTATTTTATAAAACCTTTACACTATCACTGTTTTTTTTTTTTTTTTTGTGCTGCCCTGGAAGTGCTGTAGCAAGCTGCTACTGGTGCTATTTGAGCTTGCAAGAATCCACATAATTCTGGGTAAAAACGGGCACTAGCAAAACTGATGGCGATGTGAGGGTATGAAGAATGGCATTTGTATAAACCGCTGGGAAAGTTTTGAAATCTGAGTAGTTTGAGGACAACATTAATCCACTCTGGTTAGCTATTAGCTTCTCAATCCTAGTCAGTGTATATCTACAACAGTCACTATCTACAACAGGTAAGATAGTATTTGTTTATAACTTTTTACAGAATCCCTACTTCAAAGATCTGAACGACTGCTTTGAGTTTAAAACTAATGTGTTTTACTGTTAAATATGAACACCACGATGAAAGCAAAGTGGAGTAAGAGATGCGTTTTACACAAAATCTTTAAATTACTAAAACATGTTAAAAGTTCACTCGAGGTTTTAAGGTTTTGCTGCTATGACTGACTCCATTAACGTGGCAGGATATTAAATGTGAGAATTTCAGCCTCGTCGGTTCTTACTAACAAATATCTTAAAGTCTGAACGAATACGAGCTCATCTTGGAGCAGAAACTTGAAGAGATTTGTGAGGGAGTGGGCTGTTTGAGTCACTCCTGCTTTTGACTCATTGGTTTTACCATCAAAGTCTCTCATCAAATGTGTCAGATTAAGAGTTAGTGAAATTTAAAAACAAATCTTAAAGGGAGAGGAGTTGTATGTCCTTTTTTTATTTATTTCAATCCAATACAAGCTGACCCTTCAAACTGAAAGACTCAGGAGGATGTGTGTGAATATGAATAGTGGCACAAATGAGCGGGGAAACGACCCACCCCACCCATCTGACTCCATATTCGCGAGTTTACAATCAAACAACTCCTTCGCCTCGTCGGCAGAAGCGTATTAGAGCACAGACTGCTCGCCGCTCAAAAAGTTTGGATTGGTCTTGTCTCATGCGCAGTGTGTTTATTTCAGAGGTGGCGACCTGCTCTGCCCAAGCCCCTCGCTGTCTTTGTCATGGAAATGTTTCTTTGAGCAAACAGCAGAAGCTGAGCATCGTCTGGTGTGGGGAGGAAAGTGAAGTGGGCCTTCAAGCTGTTAAAAGGTGTGCCGTTAACACAGCCTGGGCTTCCTTTGAAGCAAAGAATCACAAAACAGCCAAGAGGGAGAAAGAAAAAAAAAGAAAGGCTGGCAGGAGAAGCTTCAGGAGCCAAAACGGTGCGAGTCGAGAGCTACGCTGCATGTGAGTGGATAAGCTTCACGCAGATATCTGAAAATCAAAAGGATATTTTGCTTAAGACGATCAGCATCTTCAGTCCCCCCTTTTGAACCGATGAGGGTTCAAACTGATTGTCTAAACTTTCATGGATGACCTGCTAAAATATACCTGTGCAGCTGCTAAAGAGTCGTGCATTCTGACAGAATACCAGACCTCTGAAGTGAAATCTGAGGCTCTCACAGGGGTGAGTTTGTCACATTTCACTGTGTTTAAACGACATCAAACCCAGGAAAGTCAGCTGGCCTCTGCGGAGCTAATGAAGGACGGGAGCGAGACAGATCCCGAGCCCGATGCCTCCGTGTGAACGTGATCAGATGGATCAGGAGGAGCTGTGATGCTGAGGATCCCCTGCCCCTCCCCTGGAGATCAGACCTGATAAAAGGGCTGCTGTCTGCGCATCATGGCCACAAGGAGAGATCAGCAGCTGAAAGCAGCAGTCTGATCAGCCCTCCTCCCTCCACATGGCTTTTAGTCTGAAGTAGACCTGGTTCTGGTCCAAACCCACCCCAACAGGATGTCCCTCTCTGCTCAGCCTGCTCAGCTTGGCGGCTCCTTACAGGCGTTGAAGCTGTTTAAGACAGTTCTGCATTTCTGATGCCTCTCGAACCCGAACAGAAGGAACAAAAAAACTTGGTAAGTTCGTATTTAAATACAGATTGTTACATATTTAGGCTCGCAAGGGTCCATTTAAAACATCCCCACACCAATTTCAGAGCTGTGTTTAATATAATTATATATTGTGTCTCAAATTATTTTGCCTCTTTAGTATTTAAGGCAGCTGGTAAAGCTCGCGTGCTCTTTCTGCGAATACTTCCGTGCTGTTTGGCTTGATTGGACCTCGTTTCTCCCAGCAGAGAGGTTCAGATTGGGTTTCTCTCACATCTGATCGGATCTGTCTGATCCAAGAAGCATCACACGTTTCTTCAGACGGAAAATTAACAGTCCATTTTTTCCCGCTGGGACAAAAGAGAAATAAACGAATGAATAAATGAATGAATGAATGAAGGCGAAATTCATTAATTTTGAACAGAGGTAGGATTTAATTTTTTTTCGTTTAATTCTAAGGAAGTAAACATGTTAGTTGATGTTTTTTATTATTCTTGATTTATTTATTTTTTCCTTTAAAACCTCAGATGCATCATTAGTTAAAATGTATTTTGAGGTGTTAATTTACAAGCATAAATGCTACAAATAAATAATAATAAAAAAATCAGTTTTCTTTTAAGCAGATTCTGATCTCTTATATTGAAATTCACTCTTGAAACCGAATGTGTCACAAACTACTCGAGCCGTGGGAGAGTTTTCACTTTTGACACCAACACTAAATCTGTGCTTTCTACTGGAGACTTCAGGTTTGTCACGTGATTTACGAGAAATTGCCACCCGGGTTCATCTAATAATAACAGTAATAGTAATAATAATAATAATAATAATATTAAATCATCCGACATTTCATCTGAGGTGGTTTTAATAGTTCAGATGCGCCAAAAGTCTAAAACCATTTGTGATTTTTTATTTTTTAAAATCAGATTAAACTCAGATGTTTGAAACTCTTCTTGTGATTTTTTTTTTTGATAAAAAGAAAAAGGCCTAAGTCTAAACAGTGTCTTATAATTGCATAAATAGCTAATTTCCACATAATTATGAATATAAAACATAGAAAACACAACATTTATTTTTTTAACAATAAAAAAAGCATTTAATTATTATTATTTTATTTTTTTTGTCTGGGTGCACAGCCATTTTCTTTTCAAAATAAATATTTGAGTTTAGGCCACAGTTTATCAGTTTATTGTGCTGGGGGGCCTTTTTTACCTGAAGCAGCCGGACTACGTTGAACTTTTCCCTGTTTTTGTCTTTGCCGACAGCTCGGGCTCCAGCGGAGGCTCAAAGGACACATTTAAAGAGGAGACACTCATTGTACCGGAGCGGGGGGAAGATTCGGCAGCAGTTTGAACACGAGCGGAAGCTTCTCCGAACGGCACCGGGAGAATCATGCTCGGGGGAGAGGGGGAGAGCAGCGCCTACTCGGCCGCCAAAGAGGAGGAGAAACGCACGTCTCCGGCCGCGGATGGAGACGAGTCCGCGGCCGGCAACAGGTACTCGGAACAACAGGGGATGGGGTCCGACCGGTACTACGTCCCACACGCGATTTCGAAGCAGAACCCGGAAGCGTCGTTCCTCCCGTACACCCCGGGCGGGGCGGTGTACAGCCCGCCCGGGGCCGGCAGGTATCCCTCCTCTCTCCACCTGGGCTCGGTGCTGCCTCCGGCCGGCTACTCCCCCTCGGCCCACTTCAGCCCGTCCTACCAGCACGGCCAGAACCTCGGCTGCCTGTACCCGCCCTACGCCGGCTCCGGCTCCGCTCTCAGCAACATGGCCCTGGCCGGCGGCGCGGGCGCGGGCCCCGGCCTGAGGGCCCAGGTCTACCTCTGCAACCGGCCCCTGTGGCTCAAGTTCCACCGGCACCAGACCGAGATGATCATCACCAAGCAGGGCAGGTGAGGCGGTCCGGACCGGTCCACGAGCAGCATCAGCATCAGTGAGAGTCCTGCTTGACTCGGTGTGTGTGGGTGTTTCCAGGCGGATGTTCCCTTTCCTCAGCTTTAACATCGCGGGTCTGAACGTCACGTCGCACTATAACGTGTTTGTGGAGGTGGTTCTGGCGGATCCGAACCACTGGAGGTTCCAGGGGGGCAAATGGGTCACCTGCGGGAAGGCGGACAACAGCAGCCAAGGTACGGAACCGGGTCGAGAACTTTTTAATTTCATCTAGGCGCATTTATTTACCCCCTGACCTTTTCTTTCCCCTCTCGCATTTTACGTTTTTTATTTATTTTTATTGTAATTATTTTATTTGCTTTTTATTTTAGGGAACAAAGTTTACATCCACCCAGAGTCCCCGAACACAGGGGCCCACTGGATGAGACAAGAAATCTCCTTCAGCAAACTCAAACTCACCAACAACAAGGGGACCAGCCACAACACATCCCAGGTAAATAAAGCCAAATAAATAAAAAAAATAAAGAATAAAGTCTTTACTCATCACTCATTTAAAAAAAAGAATCACGTGTTTTTAAAGTAGACACAAATGTCATTTGATTAAATTGTAATTTTTTATTTAGTTAAATTCATAAATGAGTTTTTCTCATTTTTGTTTTGGATTTTAGAATGCATGATTAATACCAGCAAAACATCTTTTTTATTTAAATTTATTTATCTTTCCTCCCCATTTTAAATATTTTGAAAAATAGGCAAAAAGCATACGTAAAAGCACATATATAAAAAAAAGTAGTAAAAGTTTTGCAAATGAATCAGACTGAATAAGAATTTGACTCGAGGTGGAGTTTTTTTGTCATGCAACAAAAAAAGAAAAGAAAAAAAGAGAGAAAGAAAAAAGCCACTGAAAGTCCTTTTTGCACAAATGTGATGCATGCAGACAAATGTGAGACGATGAAGCTGCGGTGCTACTTTTTTATTTATTTATGATTTGTCTCCCCTGTTGTTTAAACATCTGCAGATGATAGTTCTGCAGTCGCTGCACAAGTACCAGCCCCGGCTGCACATCGTGGAGGTGTCTGAGGATGGAGTGGAGGACATCAGCAGTGATGTTAAAACTCAGTGTTTTACATTTCCTGAGACCCAGTTTATCGCGGTCACCGCTTACCAGAACACCGATGTGAGTGCGAGCAATAAAATACCACTGCAACCATACACTTTTTTTTTTTCTAAAACTGCTTTTATATTTTCTAACAAAAGCCTTTGGAGTGTTTACAGTCATGACAATTATTCTTTCTATTGCTAAAGTACGATTTCTTTTTTTTGACACCTTTCAGTTCTCATTTTCACAAGTTTATTTTTGGTGTGCATGTGGTCCAAACAAGCAAAACGAATAGCTGTTTTCCTCTAATTTCAAATCTCCTCTTCTGGTTTAGATAACACAGCTGAAAATTGATCACAACCCTTTTGCCAAAGGATTCAGAGATAACTATGATTCGTGAGTATTTTACATCAAGCTGCAATAATATTTTCACACAGAAGGCAGCACGTTTTGAAAGTGCATTTGCTACATATTGCTCCTCCTTGACTTGTCGTTTTATTTCGTATTTTCCAAGGATGTACACCGCTCCAGAGAGTGACCGCCTCACCCCGTCTCCAAACGACTCCCCCCGAGCCCATCAGATTGTCCCCGGCACGCGCTACACCATGCAGCCCCTCTTTCAGGACCAGTTCGTCAACAACCTCCCCCAGAACCGCTTCTACAACTGTGAGAGAGCGGTGCCGCAGACTAACAGCCTGCTCTCCCCTCAGACAGAGGACGTGGCGTCGCAGAGGTGGTTTGTCACCTCCGTGCAGCAGGGGGGAAGCTGCACCATGAGCGCCAGCAACAAGCTCGATCTGACGCCCTACGAGGGCGAGTACTCGGGCTCCCTCCTCCCGTACGGCATCAAATCTCTGTCCATGCAGACCACTCACGCTCTCAGCTACTACCCGGACTCTCCGTTCACCACCATGTCTGCGGGGTGGGGGTCCAGAGCCGCCGCTTACCAAAGAAAAGTGCCCCCCAGCCTGCCATGGTCCCCGCGGCCCAGCCCGGCCGCTGGTTTCTCCGAGGAGCCGGGGAAAGCTAAAGCGCAGACTGAAGAGGAGGTGCACAGCACTGAGGCGCTGATCAGCTCCTGGACAGAGAGCCAGACTTCAGCTCTGTCCCCCAACAAGGCAGAGTCCTATTCTGTCGCCTGCAAGCGAAGGCGCTTGTCTCTTAACGGTCCGAGCACGGACAGCTCGTCTGTCAGCAGCAAGTGTGAAGACCTGTCTTCTGCCGCACCCAGCTCCTACAGTAAAGAAGCCCCCCCAACCAAAGGCATGGCTTCTTATTACTCCTTTTACGCAAACCCCTGAGTTCCTCAGAGTCAAAGCCTCGTTTGTTTCAACTGCCACAGTAAATAAGAGCTACTATTTTGTTTTTATTGTTCCCGTAAGAACCATTACCTTTTGTTTTTGGCAGTGATAAATGTTCATTTCTTTTTGTAGTAAAAAAAAAAAAAGATATCAACAGCATAAACAATCACATTCAAATTAAAGGGATGGCACAATAAGCTTTAACATCTTCAGACCCATTCTTTTAAAGTCTGCTTTTCTGAACATATGTTTTAAATAATCCCAATTAAGTAATTGTGTTCAGTGTTTAAGATGCCCTTTCTTTTTGTCTTTTTTTGAAGCTGTGCGATGTATGTTTTCTTGCTGCATACATTTATGTCTCTTATCTTTACAGTGAGATTACATGTTTACAGATTATTTATTGAAGGCCTGTTTATATGAAGTGTGTGCACTCTTAAGAGATGAGAATAATATGGTATATATAGCCTCATTGCAAAGTTCAAATATTTGATAATAAAAGGCACATGTGTTCTCTTGCACGTCTAAGTGGTCATTTTGAGCATTGAAACAATTTTGTTCCTGTTTAAATGCTTATTGTATTCATATTTCACAGGTTAATGTGTTCATCCTGTTGATACATGAATATACTTGTTGATATTTTAAGTTGTTTAAACGTAAAGTCAATATGACGCTTCCATATATTTTAATAGGTTCACAGCTCTTGTAATCCACATCACAAACTGAAGAATGAAGGCTGTTTTTTTTCTGCGGACTTTGCCGCCCTCTAGTGGCCTTTTTTCTTATTGCACTGGCAGCTCTTAAAATTCTCTGATGAAATGAAAGTGCTTAGGAGTAGAATACCTCCTAAGCACTAAAAGCCCATAAAATAATCTGTTTTTTTTTATGTTTATATGTGGACTATAAATGAGGACTATCCTATAAATTGTATTTATTGTGCCTCAAAATTCTGATGGTATAACTGAGGGTTTACACAAATAACAGTTGTGGTTGTTTTGCCACACCTTGTCCGGTCAAACATGTTGGAGAAGTGAATAAATCGTCTTGACTTTGAAGTTCTTACATGATTTAAGAAATGCATTCAAAACTCCCATTTGACACGGGTCCCAAGGAGTTGTGGTATTTTTCCAAAAGACACCAAACAAGAAAAATAACTAAACAGCAAACAGCTACAAGAGAAATGCAAAATGGGACACACAATGTTTGTTTCTCTTGTACAGTTCTTCATGACACATGATAAACAAAGTGAATTGTTTAAACTCTGATTTGAGACGTCGCCCTGTTTCGACACAACTAATTTAAACTAATGGGCCATTAAAGGTACTGGTTGCAATGTTCTGGAGACTGGTAAAGTAATTCATGAAGTAAGATACATAATTTACACAATCCTTTTCCTCATATCAGTGGTTTTATGTGTCTTTAAATTAGAAATGTGTGACCGGATGCCTTTGTTTACCTACGGAAACAGCCGAAGTGACTGAAAACAGAACAACAATGGTGACCTGAGAAGTCAGATAATTGCATTGGTACGTAATTACTCTCAGACTTGTTGAGTAAAATTATGCAGAAGAAAGTGCTTTTTTATGCTGATTACGAACCCGCATTTCAGAATTGCGTACAAGTATGTCTGGAAAACTACTAGAATAAACTCTCTCAAACTGCACAATTTAATACAGTTCAGGATAACCTTTTTTCAAATCTTTGATTTCATGGTTTGCAACGTAGAGATATGAGTCAGAGCAGGAAAAAGGTTCAAACCTGCAGGACAAGACGCGTCTCTCTGCGCCTGTTTGGAGGGATGTAGTCAAACCTGGCAACCCAACTAGCAGGGGCAACCTCCCTCCTCAGCACTGAGCGCAGTGTACCTACAGGAGGATTTTACGAGAAAAAGCCGGGTTTTCGCGGTCCTGGCGAACAGTGAACGCGTCGGGTGGTTTGTCCAGAGGCGAAACGCGCCGTTTGCGTAAGTCGCAACACTTGTCAGTCATGATTCACTGAAGTTTATCAGTGTTCTAGTTAGCGTTAAGTTGGCTAGCAGCGCTGCTAGCCGCCTAGCTCGTCGGCTAGCGCGTGCCCTGACGCTCCGTGGACGCAGATGCGTCACGATGTTTGTTGTTTTTGAATGCAGCCGAGGGACTCGCCGTGTTTTGCCATTAAACAGCAGCGGCGACAGCGAAACGGTCTAAGGTCGGGCGAGCGGCGAGTGACTCCACGGAGCAGAAACGCATCAAAGTGAGCACCGAGAGAGAGGAGAGGAGAGGAGAAGGGGGGCGGCTGTTCGTTACGATAGCATGACACGCTGCCGTCGGGGTTGAGCTAGCGAAAAAATGGTAAACACCACACGACATGATGGGGAAAAGGCCTGCATCGGGGAGTTCAGTGACAGAAGTGGCAGTTCTCCAGGCAAGCGGTGTCATTTTCCCCCTGTTATTTAAGATGGCTGTGTGGCCAGGAGCTGGTGGATGTGGTTTGTTGGCGTCGGTACGGGGGTGGAGTGGCGTCAACTATCGTCAGATTGGTTATTTCAGCAATGCGTCTGGACGGCGTCCACATCGATTACGTGCTCTGTCTATAAAATTATATCTCTTAATAGCAAAGGGTGTTTACAAGGGAGGCACTGGCCGAGTTTCATCTTGTGATTGTGTGTGATCTCAGGCGGATCCTTCCCCATAACGTGACACAAGCTGGACAAGTTAACTTGTTCCACATTGTTTACACAATTGATCCTTTCCCCCAAGCCGTGGACTTTTTATAGCTTATTGTATGAATCTGAGCAATGAAAGGAGACAGTATTGTCTGTGCAGTGAAAATGGTCATGCAATTGCTGACAAAAAAAACCTTAAATAATCCACATTAATCTAGACATCAGTGTCCAGCACTTCATCAGTCGATAAATGAGAGTTTGATGTTACAGCTTTCATTTTATGGTAAATGTGCATCTGCTTGTGTTTGTATTGAAAGTTAGTGGATCCTGTCCCTGTAAAGAATCGCTCCGAGTTGGATAATTAACCCAGAAAAGGATCGAAGTAATGAAAATCAGATTAATGTGTCACAGACTCCAGCCTTTAGAGCACATGATGATAAAGTTGTTCATCAAGTCGACTTAGTTTTTTTTTTTTTTTGCATGTTTTCTGATCTGAGCAAAGTTTGGTATTTGATATGTACTCTTGAAGAAAAAGATATCAGCAGACCCTTCAATCTCTAGAGTACTAAACATTAAATTTAATCAGATAATTGCAGAAATTGAGGTCGTCAATTGTCTCACAACCCCCCCCCCCCAATTTTCCTTTGTGTTTATCTTTGCTGATGGATGATTTGATGAAACATACCTCAGATGTTTTCTCTAAATTCCACCACACTGACATCCCCCGCCACCAGGGACAAAAATACATTGGATAGTGTTTATATGAACATTCCTGGCAGCCACGGGTCCTTCCCATGTTCTTGTTTTAGGCTGTCGGACATATTTCTGTGTCTTTCCTGCCAGCAGCTGATGAAAAAGGATCAAATCATCAGGAAGTTAAAGACCCAGCATTCCTTCCAGGAATGCGTATGGCCCACTGCCTTTCACAGTGGAATTCTTAATGAAAATCATCTTATCATGAAGAAGGACAGAGTTCCAGCCATTTTGATCAAACCTTGAAAATAACGATTTAGTTTGACATTTGATCCGCAAGACGTGAATTGGGTGGACTCGTGGTTAATCATCTATTGGAGCTCAGAGTTTCTGTTGTAATTTAGCTGAGTATCTATAAATCTGACTAAGTTATGTCCATTTTTGTTTTTAGCTCTGGATCTCTAACATTGGCTAAGTTACAGCCAGTTTTGTGTTTCCTAAGGCCAGTTGGTTGTAGCGATCATCTTGAATTGGGTGGACTCAAAGTTGACCAGTTGTAGATGCGTATCCAGTGGTTGTTTCCTGAGATTTTCATTAAAATCCGTCTAGTCATTTATGAGATATCGCACAAATGAACACGCACTCTGACACAGGCAAAGGCATAGTTGCCCCTTTTTGCTTGTGGTGGAAGGCAATTAAAAACAGTTGAAGTTTGGACAGATGAAGCCACAGTTCAGTGCACAAGCTGTTGCATGTTTAGAGAAGCAGCAGCCCAGAGAACGTCCATGTAAATCTGGTGGCTTTAGCTCAGAAGGCTTTGTCTGTGTTGTAGTCGAATGTCAGATAAGTGCACCGGCAAAGTTTATTGTTCATGCATATGATGTCACAAAGCTTTTTTTTTTTTGCTCAGGTGAAAGAAAGGAGAAGGAAGATCCGCGGCTCCAGTATGAAGCAGAGCAGTACATATTGCAGATTTGTGGCTCAGCTGACCAGTTCATAAAAGCATCTCAGTGTCCCAACACTCATGACCATATGGTGCTCTGGTGGAAGCAGAATGCTGATTCGCTGCGTGCTATTTCTCCATTTGAGGAAATATTGCTTTATAATGAGTCCTGGACTCAGTGGGACGGGCGGCATTGGCACAGAGAGGCGGAGGCTCCTGGTGATAGCAGAGGAAGTCTTGTCCTTTGCTCGGTGTGAGCTTTGTGCTCACCATGTTCAGTTATTCAAAAGGAAAAATAAACAGAAAGAGGTGTTTACAGTGCTCTAGTGATGCCGACACAAGCACTGGTTGCAGAGAAGCCTGAGCAACCTTGAGGATGGCATTCTTGTGATCCTTTCATAACTAGCAAGGCCTTGTTGGATTTAAAAAAAAAAAAAAAGAAGCATAAAGGATTTAATTGTTTTCTTCTTTTTTTAGGGCATACAGAACATGCAACATGCTGGCTTGTTTGACGTGAACGGCTCGAAGAAGACTTTAAAGGCTGCTGTGTTGGTCAACGGCTTGAACCCACAGTAGGAGAAGAAATGGGGAACACTGCGACCAAGTTCCGTAAGGCTCTCATCAACGGAGATGAGATGCTGGCCTGCCAGCTCTACGAGAGCAACCCGCAGTTCAAGGAGGCTCTGGATCCCAACTCTACATATGGAGAGTCCTACCAGCACAACACTCCGCTGCACTACGCTGCCCGGCACGCCATGATGCGCCTACTCAGGTCAGGAAAGAGCCCCGGTGAAAGCCAGCGATGTGAAAAAGTTATCTCGTGTAATTAACACATTCAGACCCTTTTTTTTCCCCCCATATGATGTGGTCAGAGAGGAGAAGGAGGATTCATGGGTCAGGGGTTAATCATCAGTGCTGTAGTTTTGTGTCAGGTTTCTTTGGGTAGCTGTAATATTTATGAGCAGTCTTATAATACAATAATGGGGTATTATTATCAGAACATTTTTTTATTTTATGTTTTATCTCTATACGTCTTGTTCCCATCTGTCCCTCCTCAGAGCCATCTGTTCTCAGGAATGTGACATGCTGGGTTGAAATAGAAAGGGATTCCAAGAGCTTCTCATCTTACAAGTTAACAACTTCGCTCGTGTTTTGTCTCCATCTCACTAAGGCGCTATTTAAAAAAAAAAAAAAAAATTCTCTGCGCTGTCTGACATTACTTCCTGATTAAATTTCTTGGGTTTGGTTTGGAAACTTGATGGCAGATAGAGGAATGGTGTTATGTATGTAAACTGAACGGACTGGTATATTTGTGATTATGTTGTAATCCACAGAAACCTTGAAATTCTGACACTCAGGCTTAGTTGAAAAATATTCCAATCGAGGCACTTTGTGCATTTCACTGTGGGTATTCCTTGCATATACAGTAGATTTAAAATAAAAGTGTTTGAAGTATCTGATGTTTAATTTGCATCACAATACTCAATTAAAGGCCTAATGTCCTTGAGGGAAGGTGACTAAGGTCACCTTATAAAAAGAAGAGACAATTATCAATGTTTTGGTCAAACCTTATAAATGACATTATGAATGATCTCATGTGATATTGCAACACATCACAAGATTAGCAGTCAGAACACGTGTTGGGGATGACTCTTAGCTACTTCCACACCAAATTCTAGCTCAATATCTGTATATTTGACTAAGTTATCTTCATTTATCTGTTTTACTAAGGTTGATTAGCTGTGGCAGCCATCTTAAATAGGGTTGACTTCAAAGGTTAATTGGTTGTAGAAGCACAGCCAATGATTACTTTCTGAGAGTTTCATTAAAATTTATCCAGTGGTTTATGAGATATTTTACTGACAGAGAGTTTATGTCAGTAGTTAGAGGCAAAGTTTTAAAAACAGATCTTGTTCAATCAGTTAGCTTTCAGAGTATAAATTGGGGACGACTCTCAGCTACTACCACACCAAATTTTAGCTCCATATATTGTTTTGAATTAGATTGACTACAAAAGTTAGTCAGTTGGGGGGTCCATTAATTGATCATTTTTTGGAAGTTTCATTAAAATTCGACCAGTGGTTCATGTGATATTTTGCTAACGCAACAAACAAACACAGACACGGGCAAAAATCTTCTAGTGTTACGTCTTCTGCAGCAGGTGTTAATTAGACTAAAGCTTTATCAGCTGCCTCAGAAAATGTGGGTATTTTGTCATTATTTTCTCCCTTTTTTTATATGAAAATTATCATGCAAATTGCATTGTTTTAGATAAAAAAATATATCATCGTTTTGGCTAACAGACATAAGTTATACGAAAAGAACAATCTAGACTGAAAATTGTAAATGTTTGAGTTGACTCATTCACTACCACTAAACTAAGAATAAAGTTTGTGTACCGGCTTTATTTTATAAGCCCAAAAGCCATAAATGACTTATTATTCATGTTCAGTTCTTTTATTTTTCCCCAGGTCATTTCTTCTAATCAAAGACGGCAATCCCAACAAGCGTAACGTGCATGACGAGACCTCTCTGCACCTTCTCTGCATGGGGCCTCAGATCCTGACCTCTGAGGGGGCGCTGCAGCCACGGATCTCACGGCCGTATGAAGACGAACAGCGTCGGGCCGACTGCCTGCAAATCATCCTATCATGGAAGGGAGCGAAGTTGGACCACGGAGAGTACGAGACGGCTGATGTGGACGCCATTGACAAAAAGAAAAATACCTGCCTACACTACGCTGCTGCCTCGGGCATGAAGACCTGTGTTGAGGTGAGGAGTCATTGTTCTGTAGGTAATGTTTTTGTAACATGTTCCTAAGTAGACACAGATCAGAGGTTTTAAATGTGGAACATGGAGAGCCTCACAAAGACAAATATTTGAGTAGAAAAAATAAAGAAGTCAGATTAACTTTCATATTAACACAAATGATTCAACTTGTCCTTTTGTATCATTTAAACGTGTAATTTCTTGCATGTGGCCTTGTGTTAAATAGTAGATGTAGTGATGTTTGGTAACAAACAATTACTTACATCTTTATTAATCCCTGGGTCATGTTGCAACACAAAGACAGGTTAAATAATTAAAAACTGACTCTAGTTTCTACCTTTAAGACCTGAGCCTATTATAAACATTATAGCTCGTGCTGTCATTATAAATAATAAACTGAAAGGGAAAAACAACCGCCTACTGTAATAATAATGATAATGTCCTTTGGTGCACAATATGCATTATTACATTTATCAGATGAATTCAGCTATGGCTTCAAAGCTGATTGTTAATCAAACTGCAATGTACTTTCTCATTCATTAAAATAATATATAAATATAAAAGTTTAATATGATTGAATATTATTTCAGTCTATCGTCTACTAAAAGTCATCTGATGAGATATGCACAGATTATCTCTAACACTGAAGTCATCCACTTGAATCAGTTTGTTCTGTGGTCCCATGACAGCTGGGACAGGGGTGGAGGAGTGTGAAAGTGGTTGTTGAAGCTGCACTGACAGAAACAGCGAAACGGATCATCTTTAAGATCATCTCACTGGGCTGCCACTGTTGCTGACGAGTTGTCAAATGGCATTTGCAAGGGAGTCTCCAAAGTGTCTTGAAGTGTTTGCAGCAGGGGCTCTCAGTTTCTTTGCTTGAGGCACAGAGGCGCGCAGTCCTGACACTTGAGTTTTGAACATGTTGGGGGGGGGGGATTTATGCGATAAATCTTTGTCTCAAAATAGTCACAGAGTCATTGGGGAGTCATGGGCGTCTGCAGCCGTCGCCAGAACTGGATTTTGACAGCTGGACAGAAGCTCTCCTCTGACAGAAAACATCTGAGGCAAACATCCAGGTCTAAAAAACTGCACCGACGGTCACTTGGTCGCAAACACTCTGAAAACTTGCCTATTTTCTTATGAATTTCTTGAATTGCTATCTAGTCTCCAACAGTCTTAGCCTAGTGAGATACTGGCTTTATTGAAATCCTCGGCAGCTCTGCACCTTTCAGCCCCATCGGCTCCAAAACCTTTAGACTTTCGACCCACAACATCAAAATCTCAGACTCGTGACCCCAAGCATTGCAGGTTGAAGTATATCAACATGGCTAATATCTCATTTAATAAAGATTCATTCTGAAACATACATTATTTTGATTTTCTTACACTTTTTTTTTTTTTTTTTTTAAATTGAGCTTAATTTCTGAGAAGTCAGTGTGATAAAATGATAAACACAACAATATATCAGGATTTGAGGAAACTATTACAGAGGCCTTATTAGTGTTTGGGTGCATGCACAGATATGAGGTCAATGTCTGCTTTTTCTTTGCAGTTTTTCAAAAATTAAAAGCAGTGTTTTTAAGGAAATGTTTTTTGTGTAATCAGAAAGATTGTGGCCTTGTTTTCAACATTAGCTGTACTGCTTCTTGTAAAGCTGACCGTGAAGGAACAAATTGATTCATTAATGTGAAGAAAAAAAAAAAAAAAAGGAAAATGATTTTCCAACACAACAAATTCATCGGAAATTCTTAGAGGTGAAAACTGAAAAACCAAATGTTTTATATGAGTTATTCAAGTCCCTCCACCCCCACCCTCTTTAGGCATTTGGGGGAAAAAAGATGCAACAATATTTATAAAAGAATTTCTAAGAAAGCTGTTATTTTCCACTGCCTCCAGTTTCTAGAGCTGCAACTTCCTTGTAGTGTCCAGAAGTACAAAGTATTCAAAGTAAAGAAGCCTTAAACACAGCTCCCACTGAGCAGAAGCAAAAAAAGATTCTGCCAAGAAGTACAAGAAGGCCGAGTTTTTAAAGATTTTATGGGCAAATGAAATGAGAGTGACTCTTGATGGAGCAGATGGATGAACCTGCAGTGGGATCACTAATGGACACAGGGCATCAGTTAAAGTTGGACCCCAGCTGGGTGGAAGATGGCTGCTGTCATTAAGGAGGAGCTGGTTGGTCTTTTTCAGGTTGAAAATGGACTAAAAATGAACTCCCAAACCCACTGCGGCTTTCTGGAGAACGCTGTCCTCGAGCGGTTGCACAGGAGGGACAGGAAGCGTGCGCCTCTCAAGAGGGCCACAAAGCCTTGACTCGTTCCTCGTCCTGCCTCCCCAGGAGCCAGTGACCGACAGCGGTGTGCAAGTTCACACTTTCAAAGGAACTAGCTCAAAGTTTATAGTTTTTGAATGGTGTTCATGTTTCACCGTTTCAAAAGTCTGAAGTAAATTCACAGCCCACAACGTGAACTAGTTCTTCTTCATTTGTTAGTATGTCATAGTACCATTAAACAACTTGGTAAATTCTGATAGATGACATCATAACACAAGAATGCTCAACTTGGAGGCTAAATGACAACAGCTGAGGGCTGGGTTAAAAACTAGTGAGAAAGGAAAAAGTAATGTGCTAGGGTTTGCATATATTTGCATCGCTGTTTTTGCTTATCTTAGCAGTACCTTAAGTCTTAATTCCCAATCAAGCTGCTCCCACTCTCATAATTTTCTCCTTTTTATTTGTAAGAAAGCGAAAGAAAAACAGCCCATTAAGAATGTTTTTAATTGCATGTGCTTTCTAAGCACAACAAGGTTTATTTTTAATAAAACCAAAACTCCTGATGCACATTATTCTGAGCTGTTATTTCAGCTATACCTAACATGTATGATGGCCAGTAAAAAAAAGGTAGAGATTTCACAATGTCTCAGAGGTTTTTCGTACACTTCTGTCCTCCTGCAGGACTCACAGAACCTGATATGCAGGTACATTTAATCAGTTTTAATTGTTATAGCTTCAGTTCTTAGTTATGGAAGTTTTTAAAACAAGATGTGCAGTTATCAATGGGCCGGGACACTCAGATACAGCACCAGCCTGACTGCTCTGTGCACACAGCAGACAACCTGTACTCGATGAGAAAATGTTAAATTTATTTTCTGCAAGAAATAAAGCTTTATCCTGCAAGTTCCAGTTTGTAGCAGCCGTTCATTGTTGAAGACAGTAACATTTATATTGTTGCTGTTTTGAGCTACATCATCAAGTTCATCCGGTTAAAAAAAACCCAATCTCATTAAGTAAAAAATAAACAAAAACAGAATGTTACTCATGAACGTGCTCGTATGAACATATTTGTGTACAACACAGATGAGGAAGTGGAGAACAAATAATGGTTTGGCTCCCTGAACCTGAATTTAATCCAACACGAAGCTTGTGGGTCACGAGATCCATCTGGAGTGAAGATATTGCACCTTTCTGCTCAGCATGTTATAAGCTGTGGCTGCTGCTTCAGAGAAACATAGATATGAGCATCAAAAAAACGAACAGACTGTTAAGCCTGTGGTATTTACTGAAAGTCCATTCATTAGCATTTCTAAAAGATGCGATGGTATTAGTAAATTAATTTGTTCTGCCTAAAATAAAACAAGCAAAGTTGGGAAGGATACTTTTTGTGATATATTTCTTAATTATTTGCATTATTCTTAAAAAAAAGGGGGGGATGAATAGTGTTTTTCACTTGTAATGTATTCATGACTACCAGGATTGAATTTGTTCAGCAAATAAATTAACCTGATAAATGCAAATCGTCTGTTTGTGCTCACAGATTCGTTAAAGCTTTGCTCCGGCTGCAGAGTTTGTTTTGGTGTAAATTTGCAACTGTTGGTTGTAATGATCAAGGTGCAGCTCTAAATTAGCTTTGGAGACGTGTGGCTGGTAATCCTACATGTTGGCCTTGTTACAAATGTGTTTGTTGGACTTTGCCTCTCAGCCTGTAAAAATTAGTTATTTGGAAAAGGTGTTTTTTAATTTTTTTTGTCTGTATTTTAGACTTTAACGACTCCCGCGTGTTAATATGTGCTAAAATATGCAATAATAAGTTTAAATGATTAACTGAAGTTTGAGGCTTTTTGTTATTGGCATTAATGTGGCTTTTCAAATGAGGTTAAACCCCTGATTTGCAAACAAACACTAATTTGTGAGTTGTTTTTTTTTTCCTGCTTTTCTGTGAAGTTGCATTTCATTGTTTTTATATTCTCAAATTTCAGCCCTAAATAATTTTGACTGCAGCTTATGTCCCAGTGCTCCAAGCCAAACCTTTGTCTTGCTCTTCCTTGTTTAGTTGCTGGTGCAGAAAGAAGCGGACCTGTTTGCAGAAAATGAAAACCGCGAGACTCCATGTGACTGTGCAGAAAAGCAGCACCACAAGGATCTGGCCCTACGCCTGGAGTCGCAGATGGTCTTCTCTCTGGCCCCTGAGGCCGAGGGTATAGAAGCAGAATATGCAGCTCTCGACCGAAGAGAGGTACAGAATAAGATCGTAAGAGGCAGTGAGTGTAATCCCTTCAGTTTTACACCCCTCTGGTGTGACTTACATCAGTACAACCAAAGGTTAGTCTAGTTTCGTCAGCATCTGACAAAGATTTTCCCTTTTTGTCTAACAATCACTTTGTTTTGGCTGTTGATGTTTTATAAACATGTATTTCTTATTAAGCTAACACATAACTTCATCTAATTAAAGCAACACAGGTAGAGTCACTTTTAGTGGCGTGAAACTAAACTTATGAAGGTGTAAAAGAATCAAAAGCCCTTCACAAATAATTTATGCTTTTTGTACCCTTTAAGATCAAGGCACTCATTTAGTAAAAACTAATTATTAGTTCATTGTTGAACAGTTTGCTTGAACCGTTGTTGTTTTCCTTATGAAGAAGTTTTGGCCTGACATAATCACAGACAGAAACACAAATTAGTCACACAAAACAGACTGTTACAGGCCACATGACTGATCTGCATCGGGATTTTATTAGTTCATACTGTGTGGCTAAGTCATGCCTGTTCTGCTTCTCTTTTCTCCCTTTCCCTAAATGTTTTTTTGTCTTACCTGCATTTCTTCACGTCTCCGTTTTCTCCTTATTTCAACCTTTTGTCAGTTCTTTGTTCCGTTTTATCTGTTCTCCGCCCATTATTTTACTTTAATCTATCCTCTCATTTTTCTCCAGTTACTCGGTTCTTGTCAGTAACTTTTGTCCTCTCTCGTATCTGACCTCTTTTCTCCAGATGTACGAGGGCCTGCGGCCTCAGGATCTGCGCAGGCTGAAGGACATGCTGATAGTGGAGACGGCTGATATGCTGCAAGCTCCTCTTTTCACCGCTGAAGCTCTGCTACGTGCCCATGGTACTCTGAAACACACTCACACACTGACACAGATCTAAAGGAGCCGTCTTTATATTAGCGCTGGAAGCTTAGTGTTGTAAACAGATATCCTGTTTTTCATGAAGAAAATAATTGGATTGTAATGAAATACATTTATTACTCTTGAAAAAATCTACCAAACACTTGGCTTTTTATTAAATCAATTAAGTACTGATTGATTCCTTTAGTAACAATAACAATAAAAGTATTTTCCAGAATTTTCCACCAGTTTCTGAAAAGCTGGACCCTATTTGTAAACATTTGAAACATCTCTATGTCTACAACAACATCTACAACATTTTAGTACAATGTCAGTTTGATGAAGACTCTGTTTCTTCATAATTAACTTTTCCTTAATGGATTTGCAAGCCTCCTGTTTCTACTGCTGACACCATCTTTTAATATTATTTAATGCAATGCAGAATCAGCTGATTGAAAAGGAGCAACCTGTCCACTTTCTGAGGCAGAAAAGGAACCCAAACCACAACCTTTTCAGCACCTTCACAGTTTGTAATAAGTTCCCCGGTTTCTGTGGCATCAAATGTTTTTAATGTTACTGTGCCACACTATTTACTGTTGTTTTGATCTTTTTTAGATGGCACATTTCTTATGTAGTTTAAAGTCAAACTATAAAAATCATTTGTTGGGAGTTCATATCTTTCTGACTGTGGATAGGTGACACCATCAGGTCGAAGAGTCGCCTGCAGATCCAGTTGTTCAAATCAAATTGTCTCAAACTTCTTTGTGAATCACACAAAACACTCTTTGTGTAAATTGACTGAAAGGTGCCTGTCCTAAACAAGTGGACAGTTCCAGTGTCTTTGTGGATTTTTGACAAAGATAAATAATTTATTTCAAATTATTTGACAGGATTTTAAATCCCTCACCAGACTGATGGATGTCCACACCTTTTGTCCTGAAGTTCTTAGAGATCTTGGCCTTATAATACCCCACACCACCCTAGGGATCAGCAAAACCAAATGTCATATGTTTAAAAAGTCACCACTTCCTGAGAGGGATATAATAACACTGATGATTTTAACTCCAATGATTTTAATTCAGTTAAAATTTTTAAATGGGTACATACTATTTTCAAGAGCATAGATACTGTTTGTTCAGTTTTCAATACATGCAGTCAGTGTTGTACAAGCCTAAATGTGCAACCTCTGATTTTATTTCATTTCATTTTATATTAATTTAATGATTTCCTAACAAATGACTTGTCCTTATTAAGTTCAACATACTTCACTTAAAAAAAAATGTTGTGTAAACATCATGCTTTCTGAATGTAAAACTTGCATGGAACTCCTGTTCTTGTATTACTTTCTTTGTAGACATAAAAAAGCAAATATTACAAAACTTATGTGTATAATAATAATATTTTTTTACTGTGTTGCAGTTTATAGGTTTACATTACAATATCAGGGTGAAAAAAATCAACACTTACTGTTTATTTCAAGCCTTTTTATTACATGACATTGATGTTAACTTGAGCAGTGTACATCAAAATGCATATATAACATAACTTTCTAGGAATATATTTGCCAGTAAAGATGTGTAGCTTTTTCTCCTTTTAATTACAAGTAAATTAATCTGTAAATGATTTTCTAACCTGATTGTTTACAGATTGTTTATATTTCATTTGCAGCCTTAAGACACAACCTTAACACAGAGCCTTTTAAAAACTTTAGTTTGGAACATGGTTTGATTGCATTAATTCAGCCTGGCTTAAATGCAGTAGCTGTTTATCGATCGGTGTGAGCTACAGACAGGACATGTTGTCTGTTGGGGCTTAGAGGAAAGAAAGCTGTTCTTTATTTACTCACCTTCATCAGGGGAATGTTAGCTGTCTGTTGGAAAAGGATGAAACATTTTAGGAATGTTTATAACGTCCAGGCGAAGGGCTAAAGGCTTGCGTATCATTTAGATCTTGCAAAAACTTTAACAACCCCCGACCCCCACCCCACCTTAATCTTCCTCATTTTTCGATCATTATTCTTGCTGCCTGTCAGCTGAACTGCCTGCTTGTCTGTCCTCTGTACTTCTAACAATTAGAATTTCCTAAATGTGAAATAAAACTTTTTAATTTCAGACTCATTTTAATGGCTCAAGGCATGGAGATAATGTTATACTCATTGATTAGTTTTAATTGAATGGAAATGGGGGGAATTGTTGCGACATTCATTATCTAAACGAGGCCATTTAGAGTCTGAGGCATTTGATTGCTGGTGAAGCATGTCTCCAGGCTGATAATGGCCTAATTGCCGTTGACCGGGTCATGTTCCTTATTTTAAAAGGGGAGAATATTTAGACTTAGACACAGTCCACAAGTCATTCACAATTTATGCTGAAAGGCTCTCGGATGTGTTCCTGTGAGAATGAAGAGCTATTCTAAAAGAGAAAACCAGGTGGCAGCAGGTCTTTGTTGTTGGCTGTTTAAGAGACCCAGCAGTGTTTCTGTTCGAGGGATGTTTTGTGGACTTTTAACTTCAGGTTTGTACTAAACAGGGTGGACTGGAAGAGAGTTTTTTTTTTTAATTGTAGCTTTTCTGAATTAAATAGGAACCATTTGGAACAATTCTTAGTCTGTTCGAACTAAATGCTCTGTGTTTTTTCATTCATTTCACCTTTTTAATCATCTTTGTAACCAAAAAAAAAACTTTTCCATCAGATTGGGACAGAGAGAAGCTCTTAGAGGCCTGGATGAGCAATGCGGAGGAATGCTGCCAACGCTCAGGGGTGCAGATGCCGAACCCACCTCCAAGTGGCTGCAACGCGTGGGACACGTTGCCGTCACCCCGGACACCTCGCACCACCCGGTCCTCAATCACCTCCCCAGACCAAATCAGTCTCATGCCTGCTGACGACGAGTCTTCTCTGGTGAGGAAACGGCTGCTGTTCTTCCATCTCTTTGGTTGATGTACTGATCCGTTTGGGTGTGTGTTCACCACACACTGATAGAAAACCACTGCGGTCAGAATAGAGTTTTTATGGAGGCTTTCAAGGCCTCGATTTCTACATGGTGATCAGTTTAAATAAAAAAAAAAGAGCAAGTCTGGCAGATATCTGACCTCTATTAAAAGTAAGGAGGTCACTGAATCTTGGTTCTTGATGAGGAGAGCAGACCTGCCAACTTGTGAACGTTTTGGGTATCTGGCAGACATTTTGACTTCAAAGTACAGTGATAAAACTGTAATCAAACAACCACACGGACACACTGTGAGGTTGAGTAATTGTGCGGTGCTGGAGTGTACACTAACAAAGAAGAATTGGGCCGATAACAGCGCTGGACTCATTCCCCACACTTTCACCCACTTGTGGAAAAACTAATATACAGCTTGGATGTGCAGGATGACCCACTAATTCAGCTCTCTTCATCTTGATATGTCCACTGTTCTCTCTCCCCCCCGCCCCCCTCTCGCCTGGACAAACTCTTCTTCAGTGGTTAATGGAGAGGAAAACTGAACTTGTTATGAAGGCATTTTGAGCAACTTGTTCATCATTTTTAAGATGAGAAAAATGGCCATGTGTTGCAGATTAATAATAGCTATTGCAGTCAAAATAAGAAGAGCCGATGGTAGTGTCCCTGCTGCCCCACATACTTGAGAAAAACAGATAAATCAGAGTGGTATAAAAGAAGCAGTGCTGCTGAAGTTTGTGTGTGAATAGGTGAAGACGAAGCACATTATAATACTTGAATAAGGTCAAAAAGCTCTATATAAGTGTATAACCTTTTGTTATTTACATCTTTACTATATGCCAGTACTGCAGAATTTACAGGAGTGGAGACATCTCCTTGGAAACTGGTAATTTTTTGAGCCTAAAACTTTCCAGTTCAGGAGAAAACCAGTTTTAGATTGTAAAACATAAATAAATATGTGCATATAGCACAAGGTGAAATAATCTGTAATTTTCTCTTTTACACTGTATTATTTCATAAATGTTATTATATTTCAGCATTATTTGACTTTCAGTCTTTAGTAGCATGTCAGTGGTCTGACCCACAAACCTAAAACAAGTAAGACTTCCTGTTTCTCTAATTCTGCCAAGAGAACAAGAAGTTTGTTGATTTTCATGAATCATGCTTTAGAAATACAAGTAAGAAATATGTTCCTAGAATTGTGCAAAAATCAGTTTTTTCCGCTGACCCGTAACTGAAACCATTAAAAAACAAAAAAATAATTTAACTTCATCTGTCGTTCTCTGTGTCAAACACATATAAATCATTATTTAGATCACGAAGATGTGTCATCTCAGTTTTATCCTACATAAAACGGATGAGGTATGCATCTGTAAACATTTGACTGATATTGTATATTATCTGAGTGGATAGTCACTATATCTAGGAACATTTTGTGTGAAGTAAAGTATTGCTGGTGTATCATTGGTTTTATGTGAAATTAACATATATAGCAATTTATTTATTTCCCCTTTGTTGTGGCTTTAAAAAGGCCAGACTACACTTTGCTAATCGCCCCGCTGCACTTGAGGGCGTTTTAAAGCTTCCAGTTGATTTTTATCATGTTCTGCTCTTTCACAGATCAATAGCGGCATTGTTGAAGAACACTGCCTTCTCTTTGTCTTTTGAGTAGGTCACTCTTCCAGCGTAACAAGGCCCGTGTGTTTGCCCCTGTTTGTTTGCGGCTCATGTTTCTGTGGGTGTGAGAAAACAAATCTGCTCCCAGATAAGTCATCAGGGAACCACATGGTTATGAAGAGGTTGTAATCTTGGCAGAGTCACTTTTCATAAATCGTGCGCCGTTAACTGTGTGGAATCACACCCACCGACGTGTCTACTTATTCAGGGCTCAACTTTCCCATCCATTATTGTCCGCTGGATATTACAATCAGGCCACCCATCGGAATATTTGGAGACGTTTGTCCCGGTCAGCATATTCTGAAACTGTGGAATTTCAGACAAAAGCCCCATTGATGGGAGTGAATTTTATTATATTCAACTTTTTTTAAAGAGTTGTATGCTGAGACTTCTTAAAACGTTTAAACTTTAGTAATTAAAACCAGGTTTAATTATTTAGTCTTGCATAGTTTTTAACCTCATTGAATATATATTTTTGTCTTCTAGTGTGGAATCTGCTTGTCTTCCATCTCCTTCTTTGAAGAACCTGTTGACATGTCTTGTGGCCATGAGTTTTGCAGAGCATGCTGGGAGGGGTGAGTAATTCATATTTTCCCTCAAACAAAAACACCTGGATTTGATCAAAAACTGGGCCTCCTTTTGTTGTTTGGGTCAAGGTTGACATGAACAAATAAATGCCAGCAGGAAATAAAGTCTAGGCAGGGAAGAGTGGGGAAAAAATGGACAAAAAAAATGTAATCTTGTCATTAAAATCTGAATACCAGAGAAAAATAAATGTACACTTATTTAATTACAATAAATTCAGTCAAACTATTATTGTGTTGTTTGTTTTTTTAGCATGTCGATCTGTATTTGAAATTGTGCAGTAAAACCTTCAGATGTAGATGGAAATAGTTCATGGCCTCTGTGCTACTGTGTTTCTCCAACATTTTGTACACCGTGTGCTCTCCGTTCCTGACATTAACCACAGACGTTACTCTGAGCTGAAAAGATTTGAAGCCATAATTGAACTCACCTGTGACATTTATTGTGATTCCAATAAAAACAAGTCAAAATTCAGTTGACTTGTTTATAAATACACACGTGGGGAATGAGAAAAGTGTTTCCCCATTTTAGAGTTCCTTGTGAGGCATCGTATTATCACACTGAAGGAAAATATGAGAAGTCATACGCATAATATTGAAAATGGGGGAAATAAAAACAAAAGCCTGCCTTAAATACCTAACACCTTAAGCTGCTGAAGTAAATGCAAACTCTAGTTTTTATCAGAGAAAATGTGGTGTTTTGCTGTGGCTTGTTGACTGTATCCAATGTAGGGTTTTCTACTCACATTATCTTGCTAAGGATTTTTATGATATACCTTTAACTTATATCTGCAATAAATCTTTTTTAAAGGTTTTTAAATCTAAAAATTCAAGAGGGGGAGGCCCATAACATTTTCTGTCCAGCCTACGATTGTTACCAACTAGTGCCAGTGGAAGTCATAGAGAGTGTGGTCTCCAGAGAGATGGACAGGCGCTACCTCCAGTTTGACATTAAGGTAAATCTGATTTGTGTTTGTAAGCATTTCTCTTAGTTTATTAGCCACTGAAATGATGAAAAACAGTTGGTCATTGAAGTGTGAGCCCTCTGGCCCAAAATATTCTCATCATTGTCGCCATCATTAAATTATTAGCAGCTTAGCGGCGCATGATGTTCGGACTGCTGTCTGGTTGAAATCATCCTTGTTTCTTCTCTTTACAGGCGTTTGTGGAAAACAACTCTGCAATTCGCTGGTGTCCTGAGGCGGGATGTGAGAGAGCGGTACGGCTGAACACTCAGGGCCCCGGGACCTCCACTGTCGACCCTCTGAGCTTCCCTCTGCTTCGGGCCCCCGCTGTAGACTGTGGGAAAGGCCACCTCTTCTGCTGGTCAGTAATCAGGGTTTTACATCGCAGCACTCATTCTGGAAAAAAAAAAAAAAAAAGAATTTTGTTTGTGTGGCATTCCTTTTTTGTCAAAATTTCTAATTCGTAGATGCATCCCTGTAATTGTATAAAAAGCAAAAGTTGAGTGAGCTTGATCTGCCTTTTTCCTAATCTTATATCTGTAAACTCTGGATTAAAATAACATTTTCTGAGGTGTTATTTTTTCTAAACAGTAGAAGGCAAGTCAAATTGAATATTCTGGGTGTGAGTACTGTGACTGTGTGCCAGTCTGGGAGGATGTACAAAAGCATTCATTGTCCTCCACCTTCTGTTCTCTGTATTCATGATTTTTCACACAGCCCCTGCAGTTCCCTTCCCACCCAGTGTTATAACCTCCATCTCACCACGATTAATCCTACCTAATTACAATGATGGTACCTCGGTGCACCTCACTTCATTATATTGTTCTTGAAAGTGGCTGTTGGGTTCACAGAGGAGTTTAACGGACACAGCGTTTGCTCAGAAAAAAATGGATCGCACGCAGGTTCCGCTGTAATAACTCCCCGAACATGAAGAGGATGTGCAGTTTAAAGGCAGATTTGGCCAGCTGAAAGCAGCTGAGGGTTTTACAGCATCTGTTTTATCGATGTAATCCTCATTTGGTTTAATTTTATTATGTTGTTTTAAGGGACAGAATGGGAGTTCTTCCTACCTCCAGTTTCTCTCTGTGTTCCAGGGAGTGTCGAGGTGAGGCCCACGAGCCGTGTGACTGTGAGACCTGGAAGCTGTGGCTACAGAAAGTCACTGAGATGAAACCTGAGGAATGTGAGTATTTATTGGCGTGGACTTCTTTTAGTTTACAGGAAAAGCTCAAGTTTTACTTGCACGAGTTAAACAAGATCCCAACAGAATGTTTAAGTATTAAGTTACTAGATGATAAATTGTTATATCAGAGAACTTAAATTTATTAGTCAATCACAGTCTTCTTTTTTGTGTTTCCAGACAAGTGATTGATTTGGAACAAAATTACCTTAAACCTTTTTCTTTTAGTATCTCAGTTTAGTTCTAAAACATTTAAATTACATCATTTTCGTAACAAATTATTAATTAAAATAATCGACCCCTTATCAGGAAATTGCAGAGTTTCGAAGCAGTAATTGGACTGTAAGTACAGTGCAGTAGATGATTTAAGTGCCCCAAGTTGCTCCTAAGTGCCATTTTGTTGATGTGACAGTGGAAAGATAAAGGCAATTATTTTGTTGTGGGACCATTTCCTCCTTCGATTTCCCAAGATTCTGTTTCATGTTGGCATTTCAAACGACAGATCAGAGATGCTTTGATAATAGCCAATTACTCTCTCTGAATGTGTGTGTGTGTGTGTAAGAGAGAGGGAGGGAGTTTGTACTTGGGCAAATTGGGGGTATGTCTGTGAAATGTCTAAGGAACACACATTATTCAGGCAGGACAATTTCCCGCTCACTGTAGTGGTCTGTATTGACGCTGCGGTAATAGCCATTCTCATTTTATCTCATTATGGTTTTATTTGTTGTGCTTACCTCCCTCCCCCCCTATTCCTGTTGAAGTGGCGGGCGTGAGTGAAGCTTACGAGGATGCAGCAAACTGCTTATGGTTGCTCACCAACTCTAAGCCCTGCCCCACCTGCAAGTCTCCCATACAGAAAAACGAGGGCTGCAATCACATGCAGTGTGCCAAGGTGAGTTGGGCAGGGCGGTCTCTGCATTACTTAAGCCAGATTCACACTGTGCAATTTTCAGCCACCAGAGACAGTCTTCACCTGTGAAAAAGTCGTAAGACTCTTAAAAGTTACTATCAAGATTTTATCATTTTAAGTTCACACAGTGTGACATATCGGAGTCCTTTACAACTTTTAAAACCACGCAAAGAGAGCCGGACTTTACTGATATCATGTTATACAGCACAGTGTCTGTTAGCTTGTTTGACTAATTTTGCTTCAATTATAAGTAGATTATCTTTTGAAAAAAAAACAACAAAAACGGTCCGAATGAACAGTTCACAAGTATTAAACGTGGAGAGCTGACATTCTAACAAATGTAAAAGCAAAATGGTAATAATAATAAATAGAACCCCTCCCCGAAATAACATCAAAAACCCAGCATGATGGAGATTAAGAGTGTTTTCTGACTGTGTCTCAGTGAGCCCTTCTATTGTTGAAGAGCTAACCATATAAGGAGTCCAGTGTTGTCACACAGCCAGGATCTCTTATGCTTTTTGTCTCTGACAGCCACGTTGCTGTCTCCTCTTGTTAAAAAAGGCTGACTAGAGATTGTGATCAGTTTTGGAGAAACAGAGTAGCTTTTACAAGCTGTGAGGCCATAGGGGACTAAAACCCTTGACCTGTTATTACCTGGTAAGAAATGGCTTTTACCCTATTGCTTGGAAACGTGGGTTTCAGTGTTGCCAAGAAACCGTTGTCTCCTTCCCTCTGGTTTGGTGTCACACCCCCCCCCTATTTAGTGTCTCTATTTTACACATTCTCTTTGTGCGTGTCTGTCTTATCATTTACCCCCACCCCCTTATTTTTAGGTCTCATCTTGGCTTTTGTGAAGTGTCATGTAAGCATGGTGTTTCCAAGACAACATAGATGTCAGCCTTTTGTGTTGCTCTGCCTAACTTGTCACCCACAGAAGCACTTGTGGCATAGAGAGAGAAATCACTTAGACACAAATACACAGCAGATTTGAGTTGTTGGCATGTTTTGTTGCTCTGTTATACCAGTGGGACCTGCTGGTCTCAAATGTAGTCTGTGTGCCTTCTAGTGGCAGCAGCCTGCAAGGAATCAAAAATAAAATAACTCCTCTAATAAAACCAATTTTAGATTACATTTATTAAACCAAACAGACAGGGAAAAAAACAATTCTATGAAATAATGTAGGTGGTGGGGTTTGAGACTTTTACACTCATATTTTTTTCCAGCCTTTTTTAACAGATAATTCAGCAGTTAAATCAACTAGGCTGTGTTTCAGTATATTTATCTCAGAACAGGTAGACAAACACTAGTTACCAACTTTGTCGTCTCAACTGGCCAAAGCAGATTCAGGCGTAAAGTAATATACAGCATCTCCTCTGCCCCCTGTAGTGTAAATATGACTTCTGCTGGATCTGTCTGGAGGAGTGGAAAAAACACAGCTCATCAACAGGTGGCTACTATCGCTGCACTCGGTACGAAGTCATCCAGCAGGTGGAGGAGCAGTCGAAGGAGATGACAGAAGAGGTACTTACTTTGTCATAATACCTGTGTATTTTCTTTATTTCCACTAATTTCAACCCCAGTAAGACGCCCAGCCATCTGTTCCAATAAGAACAAGGCACAGTTGCAAGATGGCAGCTTTTATTTAAGGAGCCTCATGTTGTGTTGATGGTTTAGTTGTTATATGAGAAACGCTGCTTTCACAATTGATACATTTTGCCCTAGCAGTCAATGAACTAGCAGAGGCAGTCATTTACTTGGCCAATGATAGTTTTACTGTCAGTAAGCCCATTGGTACTACACTCACTTCTTCCTAACCTTCTCTTTTATAGAGACAAAAAGCAGGTTAGTAAATCAAATAACCCAAAGAGTTTATGCATTTCATTGAAAGGTAGTCCAGTACTTCTACACTCTGATAGAAAAATCCTTGAAAGCATGAAATATAAACTCTCTTCATGGAAGGCAAAAAGAAGTTCACTTTCAGTTTCTTTTTTTCTTTTTTTTCCCTAGCATTCCTCCCAAAGCACAAATATGGATTTTTCCTGCGGCTCTACTTAAATTGACTTTTCGCATGCAGGGTATTTATACTTCGTAAGAGGGAACAAAATGCTCAGGAGTTTATTGACTGTGACTGTGTCTTGTCACGGTTTTGCAGGCAGAGAAGAAGCACAAGAGCTTTCAGGAACTTGATCGTTTTATGCACTACTACACACGCTTCAAGAACCATGAGCACAGCTATCAGGTAAACTTTGCCTTTCGGTGTTGTCTGCTTTGCATAAAACAAAATCATGCTATCAAAGTAGCCAGAGGAAGCTCATCTCATAGACTGACATTCACTTTAATGTCTTGATGTTTAAGATGTTGTATTTTTTAGCATAAATCCATCAGCCATAATTAACAGACTAAATAATTAACACTGCTTATACCAGGAGATATTCTGCCTAAAACAACCCTGCATCCTAACAACCAATGCTCCTCCTGAGGTTTGTCTTGATAGCTAGACAAAACTCAACAAAGATTCTGTCATGTTCACCTGGCCTGCAGACTCCTCAGATACATCCTCATTGGATCTAATAGCTTCAGAAGTAAGCATACCTAATCTTTTAAGACCCCACTTTACAATCCAGAGGGTCCAGCAGAATAATTGGTAACATCCTGGTATCAGCCAATAGGCCTCCAAGCCTAAGGAGGCAAGGGAACGCTGCTGCAACATGTGGAGGAACTAATTAGTATTCTGTAGGTGTTCATAATGTTGTGGCTGATCACTGCATTTAGTCTATAAATCTTACTTCAATATAAAGCTGCTTCTCCCACTGCTGTTAATTAATTGGACTTTATTTACTGGAAGTCTCTCCGTTGTTTGGTTAGGCAGAATTCCCAAGATTGTTTTCCTCAGCAGTTTTCAAAAAAAAAAGTCTGTCTTCCTCACAACAGCTCGAGCAGCGCTTGTTAAAAACCGCCAAAGAGAAGATGGAGCAACTCAGTCGAGCCCTGAGTCAAAGTGAGTGTTCAGTCTACCATAACAGTCAATCTTTATTATACATCCTAATCTACTCCTCTGACACCAAGCTCTGGGAATCAGGAGAGAAAAACACAAAGGTCTTTAAATGAAGTTTTACCAACAGAGAGTGTAGTTACAGCATTTACTACACATTTGAACTTTTGTCTGTTCCACATACGGTTTATCGTGGTCAAGATCAGTACTTATACACATTAGTTTAAGTTTCATTGTGTTCTTATTGTTTAAACTTCTGCAGGCACGACAATCGTCGTCTTTAAGGGTTCCTACGCAGTTTTAAAACTTATGGAAAAGCCCAGGCCTAACGCATCTAAAGATATTTTAGAAAATTTGAGTCTGGAAAAGTTTTTATAATGGAAAAGGTGTAGGAGCCCTGGTCTTTGGTCATCAGATAAGCAGCAAACAGTTTGAGCATAATGCATTTTAACAGTTCAATAAAGGCCAGCACGGTTTTTGTCCCAACCTGTTGTCTTTGGTCTCTCCTAGGGGACGGAGGCTCACCTGACACCACCTTCATTGAAGATGCCGTCCTGGAACTGCTTAAAACTCGACGTATCCTCAAGTGCTCTTATCCTTACGGGTTCTTTCTGGAGCCAAAAAGCACAAAGAAGGAAATCTACGAGCTTATGCAGGTTTCAGAGCTACTTACTGAGAAAGACAAATTTTCACAGCAGCCAGTTTTACACGAGCCATTAGAGATCTGGGCTTAAAGCTTTTTACCTCATGATCGTCCCCATGCACCTCAGTAATACCAACACATCTCAGCTTTTAGTTAAATATTTAGTGTTACTTCAATTATGATCACCAGGAATAACACAAAACGTTCTTCTTATCTTTCATATTATGGTTTCTCAGATAGTGTAGAACATCAGAGTAGGTCTAACTATGAAGTAAATACTTCCCTGATGGTAATTAATAGACGACCTGCAGTAAAACTAGTTTATTCTTACAGCTGCTTCTGCTCTTTTAGAACATCTTAGCTTGTGAGCAGATTTTAATAGACAGACTTAATGCTCCTTTCTGCTTTACAGGGTCTTTATGTTTACACCCTCTTAAATGTCAGGTTTTGAATATATTGACTTGTGTACATGTAAAGCTTGTCACTTGGCGGTCTTGATTTTGGTTCTTTATAGAGAGAAAGTTCTGCTCGTGTCTGATAAATATTTGACTATACATTTGGTGCTGTCGTGCACTTACGGACCAAAAAAAAAATATCACCATTCCCCATATGTAAATCATACAATTAGAACCTTTTAAAACGTCTCTTAGGGAAAACCTCTGTCTGTAATAACATACCAGAAATCTTTTAGTTTTCTCAGTCATCTGTCTTCCTGTCCCCAGACGGACTTGGAGATGGTGACTGAGGACCTGGCGCAGAAGGTTAACAGACCATACCTGCGAACGCCACGCCACAAGATCATCCGCGCGGCGTGTCTCGTACAACAGAAGAGACAGGAGTTCCTGGCCTCGGTGGCTCGAGGGGTGGCACCTAATGACTCTCCTGAAGCCCCCAGACGCAGGTGACACACTGATAGGAAGCTCACTTTGTTCAGCTGTTTTTCTTTTCATCAAACACCATTTATATAGAACTTCAGTATATTGTGAAACAACTAATTTTCTTTGCAGTGTTACCTCTCCTTGAACTAACAACAGCTTCTCTCTGTCTCTTGCTAACAGTTTTGCTGGAGGAACATGGGACTGGGAGTACTTAGGCTTCGCATCACCTGAGGTAAGAGTGGTTAAAACACCCTCTGTTCTTGTGAAACCCCACTTTTTAAACAAAACACTTTTTTTCTTTTGGCACATATTGCTTTAGATTAAGGGCTTTAAAGGACACATTTACTTTCAGTGGCAGCTCTACACTTTTATTCTGGGGCCTCACTTGTGTTGTGGTTACCACAAATTAATAACAATCACCTCACATTGTGAGAGGTGATGATTACACACAATCACAGTGTAGTTGAAGAAGTTGACTTTTGAATTCTGTTTATAGTTTACTTATCTTGAAGTAGATAATAGAGTTAAAATTTCTAGTCATTAGCCCTAAGTCATGAGCAAAGAAAATGCTATTATTCCTTTGAAGAAGTTGGAAGGTTTTTCTGCTTTTGCCTGGTGGAGTCAGGTGCCACATTAGAAATGTCTTCTCTACAAAGTGGCATATTGATGTGGTTCTTTCTTGAGGATGGACAACCCATTGACCTTTGGATCAGCTCGCTTGTCTCTGTAGGTTTGGAATTACTTTTATTTTTTAGTTTTCTGGTTGACTTTTGACAGGATCTGGCTTTTGTAAATTTGAACAATGGCCACATGATGAGTATCAACAAAAACTAGAAGCACTCGGAGAGCGCCAACCTCTGCCAAGGCCGTAGCATCGTTAACAAAAATAGTCCCATTCGGAGCACCTCCGAAATTTAATCAGTTTCTTGTGACAACCCCAGCACCTTCTGAAAATTTCATCAAAATCTGTTTTAGTTCTGACGTAATCTCGTGAACGGGCAAACAAACGAGCCACTACTGAAAACATAACCTCCTTGACGGAGGTAATTAAATTAAAATTTATTCATTTAATTCCTCCAGATAAAATTAAATGCATTTTCTTAATAACTCTAACAAATATAGTTCCGTTTAAACAAATTCAATCATGTTTACAGACAGATTACAATTGCCAGTGAGAACTTGAGTGTTACCTTTTATATACACACACATACACTCACGCACACGCGCACACACACAGACAGACTTGTTTTCTCATCATACAACACTTAGTCAGCCGAATCAAAGAGCCAGTAGGCTGTTTTAAACAAAATGTGATTTTCAACACACGTACACACGACTTTAATAAAAGCAGAGAGGTGCCAGCAGCTAAATTTAATTATGATACGAAAGTCAAAGTTGTGAATTTGCACAATATTAGTTGTTCTTTGTTCTTCCCTGCTCTGTGAAGTCAGCTCAGTTCAATAAGATGATGGCTAACTAGTTTAATTACCCATGTTATCTGACCTGGTAACAAGTCTATATTAAGCTGTTTATTTCATCATATAGACACCGTGCAGTACACCAGTTCCTGTAGGGTTTTAGGACCGTGTTACTTTGGCAAATGGTGATAAATTATGCTGCTGTAAAAGTTAAATCATGTAAGTGTTGCCTCCTCAGACAGCTACTCTCCTACATTTAATTACCTTTTTTTCAAGCCATGACTGTCTATGTTTCTTTTGTAGTAGTAGTAAAAAAAAAAAGAATCCCCAGAATTGGCTTTGTGGGTTTTTTTTTGACCAGAGGAAATGTGTGGGCGCTCCACCTCCTCTGGCTGTAACACACAGCTGACTGTTCCCAACCCCTGGAAGGGTGAGGAGTGTTACATTACACCCAACCTGATAGATTCCTCCACTTTCTGGTTTTAGGTCATTAAAAAAAACAACTCATGCTCCAGAACAAAAAATACAACAAAACAACAAACAGTGGTTTTAAAACAAAGACTTCTAAAAATTTTAGGTATACCCTGTAACTGCTGTATTTCTCAGAAAGATAAGGATTAAAATAGAAATGGCCGGGATTAATATAGTAAGAAATTAAAACAAAACAGAAAAGCTACTGCACACCAAGATGTATGTGTGTGTGTGTGTGTGTGTGTGTGTGTGTGCTGCTCTGACCATTCAGTACTCCCCATCCTCATGCCTTCGTTTAATTTAGTTAAAGTAACTTTTTAAATTATTTGACAAATGTACCGTTTCCCCTCTGAGTACCTCATTAATCAAGAAAAACGTCAACAATCATTTAATGAAAGACGTAACTAAAATTTAGTACCTTACATACAGTAAGTATACTAATATGCCCAATGACACTAAGATTATACCAAAGTTGAAGTCAATAAGAAATGACCTGTTCCTCAGCTCGTTAGGCTGTTTTACTAGTCTTGACTACTAGGAGGCAATGCTGTTCTGTGATAAATATACACTTATAGCTCAGCTTCCATCTCAAAACATAAATGTTAAGGTTTAGTGAGCTGTATGAATATAAAAACATAGTTATGTTTCCAAAACAAATCAGGAAAAATAATCAGGTTCGGTCCCCAGCCAGGTATGGATGTGGAGTGATTTAATTGTCCTTCGTGTCAAAGAGAACCCGCTGTCAGGGTGAAAGTATTTATTAGGTTCTTATAGGTCAGGAACAGCCTGAGCCCTTCAGTGAGCATTCCGTTAATTTAAATGTGCTTTCAGATTAAACGGCTATGAGGGCTCTCTGAGGGTTATATGGACTGTTAGTCCCACCGTGGTTAGTTACATGCATCCCCTTGCGTTCCTCCAGAGTCCCTGCTGAGCTCAGAACAGGCCTTCTCTAAAGCAGGAGCTGATAAATGGAGTTAGAAGGACTATGAAGGGTGACTCCAGCAGGTCCTTGATGTCATTTGCTTCACTCGTCACTATGTTGTTGGTGTTGGTTTTTTTTTTTGAAGCGCTTCGTCTCCTGTTGATGATAACAAAGGCAGGTAAATAAAATGGTGGGAGCAGCTGAAATCCCTGCTCTGTGTTTATCCTCTGGCTATGTCGTCTTGATTGAGAGAGAGGTTAGAAAATTGACTTGATATCCTCTGTGACCTCTTGTAAACTGATAAGCTTCTGTGGCGTGTCACAGACTTACTTTGTGTGCCTTACAGTTAAATACTGAACTGCTTAGTTTATCTGCTGTGGGTTTCCTCCCGAGAGGCAGCACCCAGTGTTTGAGCTGCACTTCTTAGGTGTACTGTGCCTGCAGCCGATAATATCTGACTTTGGAGATTTTTTGTTTTCGCCCGTGTGTATCTGTCGTGTTACCAAATTATCTGATGAATCACTGGACAGAATTTAATGAAACTTTCAGAAAATAATCAATGAACATGCATCTTGAACTGATTAACTTTTGGAGCCACTTTAATTTAAGACGACCACAGTTAATCATCATTAGCCAAAACAAAAATCTCTATAGTTCAGTCACTTTTACAGATATTGAGCTAAAATTTGGGGTGAAAGTAGTAGCCTTGAACGAACACAACTTGCATGGTGTCACACATAATGTCATTTAGGTTTGACCAAAGCAGCAATAACTGTCTGTTTTCGTCATAAGATGATCTTAGTTTAAAACTCTAACATGAAAGGTTAATGTATGTTGTCCAATTAGAGATGCTGTTAGCTCCAAAATGATGTTTTTTATGAATTTCTTAGATTCACATTAATTTAACTCTTACATGTAGATGTAGCTGAATGAAGCAGCCAGACCCAGCAGAAGATGCAGGGATGTTACTCCTGCAGCTCCCTTCAGTAATCACACCCATACTTCAGACTTAAAGTGGTTACACAGCACGCTTAAATCATATACCTGCGATTTATAGGATCAGTTATTTGTATACGGGGGCGTCTTGATTTGCTGCAGCATTGCCAGCACTTCCATATTTAAATCATACCTCATCACATTTAAATAATCACAGACACTTAAGTTAGATTATTATGCTGTTAAATTTTAAAGCTCCGTATTTCCCCCCCAAAAAACAAAAAAGAACCTTCAAATCTTATCCCTTCTATTTTGAATTTTGCTTTCTAAAGGTGATGACAATTCATGATGACCCAAAGATCACCATCTTATTTAACACACTAAAGCAAGCCAGATGGTTCAGTGTTCCCCTGTGCGCTCCTTTTGCAATGATTGAAAGCAAAGCACTCCGACAACCACCTCGGTACGTCACTCTGGATCACCGCACATTAGAAACAGGTATTTGTAGTTAACATTTAAAGTCATAAAACTGTCAGCCAGGTAATGATTTCATCGTCGGTCTGCATCTTTTATCTCCACAGCTTTAAATATGCACTCAGTAATGGTGCTTCGATCAATACATTTCAGGTTTCGCTCCAGGTGTACGTAGATTGTGTATATTTTAGACATGCAGACAGATTCACTCAGCTTAAAAGCTCCATCACAGTGGAGGCTTCGTGTAAGTTGGAGCTGCAGCGTCGAAAGCATGAAATGAATATTCAAATCTCACATCTAACCGGAGCCCCTCTGGTTGCTGTGTGCACAGTTTTCCAGTGTGAAGATGGCCTCCCCAGTGGAGCTTTTTCACACCAGACGTTTTGACTTGAGGGAAATCACAGGTTGAAATAACGATGGCTCGCTTTCATTAAGTGTCCCAGAAAGCCGTTTCAGTAAGGCAGCGTGCACAGCGGCAGGATCTTCTCAATGTGAAAAGCATCCATCACTAATAGCTCGGCGCCGTGCCTCCCCACGAGTACCGTACGTCAAAAAGGTCAGTTGACAGAAAAAAAATAAATGTCAAGAATTCGTCCCAGGTGTTGGTTTAAATCTGAAACTGCTTTTTTTCTCCTCTGCGTGCCCAACAGCATCCACAAACAGCTACTGCTGTCCAAAGACTCTGAAAAGCAGTGATAATTCTTCTGTGTTAATTATGTTTATTTCCTGACTTGATAATAACCTGCAGTGATACCTTGTCTAATAACTATTATGCCTGTTATCTTGCTTGGTGCTAATTACTGAAAGGTGCCATTATGTTGTGTGAACTTATCTGTAAATCATCGAGTATGAAGCCATATGACTGAGGGGGTTGGGTGCTAAGAACCTGTTAAACAAACAGAGCAGTTATTATTGCTGCAGAAACATTATCCTACACGTTTTAGCTTTTGTAACTCATCAGTAAATGTGTCGTTTGAATCTTTTTGGAAGGGGCGTGAAGAGTTTCCTCTCACAAAGCATCATGGCAGTAAAGAAAATAGAGATCAGGATCTTGTAAAGCAT